>NC_031776.1:29635266-29708541 GCF_001522545.3 Parus major
CAATTTAAAAATGTGACTAAATAAGTTTTGAGGCTAAGAGAATGTTTAGTTTAGCACTAGGTACATTTCTTATCTGGTGTCTTGAAAATCTTGAAAGATTTGAAAGGCCAATATAATCTCAAAATTAAAAAAAAAAAAGTGTTTTTAAATTGAGTTATTCTATATATCAATCAAAATAGTTCACTCAAGTTAAGACATATTTATCAAAAAATTTGTCTTAGATCTGCATTTTCTGTTTTGGGAGAAAATATTTCTCTTCTGTTCTCTTCCAAACTGAAAACAATCTCTGATTACAAACTTCTGTATTTATCATTTCTGTATTTTGCATGTCAATTCTGACAACTTTCAGACATCAAAATATTGTTCCAATAATTGGATGCCATCTTTTAAATCTAACATCAGTTTTGCTAAAAAATTGATTTAATATATTACATTGACATCAGAATAATAAATTCACCTTCAAATGCTGCTTTATATTTTTAGCATGTGCTTTACTAAAAATAAGAAGCATATAATATTAGGAAATACAGAATATAATGATTCATCCTCTCAAACAGCAAAAAGCATTTGTGTTTGTTCACAGTGAGATACAGAAAAAAAAAATTCTGTTGCCATATTTTTTGAGGTTGAACTGCTCTAAACTAGTTTCGTATTAATTTTTCCCCAGTGAAATTACAGTTGTATTTTCATTTTGGAAATCTCTGTTGCTATCCATAGTAGTAGGAACCTAATTTCACTGTGAGTGTCTGGTTCTGATTTTCCTTGTTCCTTAAAAGCAGAGTTCAGAGTTAAAACTCCAGCAGCATCAGGTGAGTCTTCATCTTCTCCAGGAAAAGCTGTGATGTGAATTTGGATTGCATTTGTCCTTTATCTCTGTGTAGATCTCCTCCTCCTCAGGCTCCCCACCCTGGGATCTCTTGGCATGATTTCTTCCTCAGGGAAAAGAAACCTCAAGCAGCAATTGAGTAAAGGAGGGGTGACTGCCTATGATGCTCCATTCCCCAGTAATCAGTATTTCCAACCTGAAGAGGCTCTTACTGAAATAGAGGAAAAGTTGTAAGAATGGCTCGTCTGAACAAAGGGTGAAGTGTGCAAGCCCAGTTTAACTGTGTTCTGCAAAGGGAAAGGCAAAACTGTGGGGTTTTCATACGATTTGCCCTGTTTATAAGGTCCTTGAAAGATGCAAATTGAAAATATTCTTTCATTCTTGTGCTTCCTCTTTATGTGTGTCCAGGTTTGGTGATGTACAAACACTTGGGTGAGAGCTCTGATTTCACTCTCTGTGCTGTTGCTGTTTATTGAAAAGAAATTCACCTTAAATGTGAGCACTAAAACTATGCTGAATTCTGTGTAATATTGATAGGGTTAATATATTTCAACAAAGACAGGAATATTATTATTATATAATACTAATACTTATAAATATGAACTTACTAACCTTTTTTGTGTGAAATTTAGAAACATGAATTAATATCACAATTCCCCACAAGTTAGAAGCTTTGCAGTAATGGCTATATTTACTTGCCATCTCTACTGATGGAGTTATTCACTGTGATTTTAAGAAAGTTTCACACCAACTATTTAATAATTTGTGCCATTACAAAGCAAGCTGGACTAGAAAGTGAAGGATACTGAAATAAAACTTATCCATGGGAGTGAACCCAACAAGCTTGAACTGAATGAGCTCTAAAAGTCAATTAGTCAAACTTGGCTAAACTCCTCTGTGGAAGTTCTTATTCAAATGTGCCATGATAAGAACTGAAACAGAAGGGAATGAGCCTAGAAAATTTCCAGTGTAGCCTGTTCTGATTCACTTCCTGACTTATCACGCAGACAATGTGCTGATGGAAATGACTGCAAAGTATGAAACATTTTAAGAAAAATGAAAATATCTTGCATAGCTGAAAATGAGATGTGAAAATTTTTAATATTTTTAAACAAAAGTAAAATTTACTCAAATATTCAGGGAAAAACTTTTGTGTCAAGTGAGAGAATATAATTTTGTTTCCCTGTTGCAATGAAACTTCTTGAAAATTCCAATGGCTTTTCTACTTTTTATTTAAAAAGGATGCATGTTCAAAACCAAAAATGTCACTGAAGTTCCCATTTTGGTAGGAATAAAATCTCTTTCTATAAGTTGATTTATTTTGTGGGAAAAATTTATGAGCAATTTTCAATCAAAAGAGCTCACTGCATTTGAATTCGGGAAACATAGCTGGGAATAGCACCTACAAAAATTTTAATTTCTTTTATTCTCACAACTGAATAGGCCTAGTCTTGTACTGTTTCAAATCTGAAGCACTGATCAACCTAATTTTTTATTATAAGTTAACAAACCATTGGCAGAAAATTGTTTCAGTAAAAAACCCGCCCATAGGAAAAGTCTATTTGCAAAACCCATTAATTAGACTTTGGCCTTTTTCCTAATGCTTGCTTGTTTCAAAACTCTTTATAAACCTGCTATTATAAATTACATATACTGTTTCTATTTATGCACAAAGCCAATAACTGGGCTAGAAATTTGTCCTCTTGAAAGAGTGACCCCAAATAATTGATAATTAGATGAAATAACTAGTTTTATAATTGAAAAATCTTAGCCCATTGGTCTCACTGGCACCTTTGCTGCACTGTGTCCTATAAGCTGGCTGTGTCAAGAAATATTTCTTTGGCCAGTTTGCTGTGCAAAGCCTTTTAGCCAAATGCAGGCAATGCAGAAAAGAAAAAAAAAAAGCATTGCTTTTAGCAGTCTTTAAAGGGTTTCCTTCAAGCAAGGTGATTCAGCTCAAAATCTGAGATCGGTTTGCCTAAAAATGTGTAGAATGCAAGGAATGCTTATCTTTACTGTACTTGGAAACAAGCCATGTGAGGTTTCCTTGTGTTTTAGCAAATGAGGTATTATTCTAAAATAGGTAAAGGTATTTGTTGCAGTCAGTAAAATGGCACAAACAGAACAGCAATCCAGACAAAACCCCTCCCTTTCCATAGGGAAATGATGGGGAAGACAGCTGGGAAATTTTGCTTAAGACTTCTAAACACAGCATTTTTGTAATTAATTGCTTCCCCTTATTAATTTGGGTGCTTTCTGCACTTTTTTCCTGCGAGCTGTAGGCAGACACTGCTCCCAAGAGCAGCACAGATATGATTGTGTTTCCAAAGGAATGCCTAAGCTGCAAGCCAAGCCAGTGTCACCGTGGCTTGAACAGAGCTGCACATGGTCCAAAGGGAAGAAAAGCAAGCTGGGCATGGAGACAGCACCTATGGGGACATGAAATAGTGCTGCCATCCCCTCCTGCCCGTTTAGAAACATCCCCCAGTCCCTCCCTGCCCTCCCAGGATGAGAGGGGATGTGCTGGGGGGAATGATCAGTGAGAGCAGCAGCAGCAGCAATAAGGATGGCAGGGTTTGCTGTGAGACAGGCACTGACACCTGCAGACAGGCTGGACTGCAGGCTGACATGGAAAAGAACACTTCAGGGAGCTGTGAAATGCTGTGGCTGCCAGGGCTGGGGGGAGGGCAGGCTGCTCTTGTGTGAGAAAGACACATTTTGTTGTGGGGTTGTCAAGAGGTGCCCAGAAGGAGAATCCTTCTGTTGGGAGGGGACATGGAACTCTCTGGGCAGGAGAGATGGCACCACGTGCTAGAAGGTACAGCAGGATCTCAATGTCCCTTGTTGTGTCTGACTGGGGAGATCTCAGAGTCTGGCTGCATGTCTATGGCAGCTTTCAAGATCTCAGCCTAGGAGAAAAAATGTCAATGTATTCACTCTTTTCAGCACAAAAGCTGGAGCTGTTTGCTTCCTATTCCCTTAGCAATGAGGTGAGCAGCAGGATTGCTCTGTGTGGGGCACTGGGATCTTCCTAAAGCTCCTGGAGCTCAGACCCACTGGGACAGCCCAGTGCTACCCCAGGGCAGCTCTCTGCAGGTCCCTTCCTAACACAGGCTGCATTCTCTGCTCTGGTGTTCCAAAGAAATTTGGGTGTAATCTGAGAGATTTTCTTCACCAGCTGCTTTCAGTGTGTTCTGTTTTCAGTGTGTTCTGTTTTCAGTGTGTTCTGTTTTCAGTGTGTTCTGTTTTCAGTGTGTTCTGTTTTCTCCTAGAAGATGTGGATACCAGCCATGAGGAAATGCCTAGAGTTCAAGGGGCAGTGCATGAGCTCACTTTCCTTGAGATGTCCAATATATAAAGCCCAGGCAGCCAATCTTCTAATTTCACAGGGTTCTGGTTGAAAAAGGGGACAGGTTTTGGACAGTATCTTTAATCAATGACTACAGCATGCCTGATAGACTGCACTAGGAAAGTATTGCTGTTGGCTTTCTTTTTTCCTCCCTGTCTGTCTGATTTTGGCTCCTGCTGGAGTCTACCAGACCAGGAGATCTACTGGACTGTCCTCATACATCTGTTTTTATGGGCAGTCTGCACAAACTCACCTCTGTACTCCATCAGCAAACTATGCTACCAAATAGAGAAGCTGAAAATATTAAGAGGCTCATAGGTCCTCTTCTCTGTGCTTCCTTAAGTGCCTGTGCTAACACTGGCAGCTGGAAAACTGCCTGCCTGCAATGTCAAATATCCACATGGTGGTAGAGGACATGTTTTGAGGCAAGAGATTGGGTTATGGCTCTGAAATCTTAGCATGACCTTCCTTTCTCCTCAGATTTATAGATTACAGCCCTAGATAAGGCAGTGTGGTTGCAATGCTAAAGACTCTCAAAAATCTTTTAGCAGCTTGAATTCTGCAGCCAATTTATTCCTGAGCTGAGCCCTGACTTAGTAACAAAAAAAAAAATAAAATAATAATGGTTGATTGAGTGAGCATATTGGGCTGTACAAGTGACTTAATTTTCATCACACTTCACTAATGGCAAAATTACATGTTGGAGGTACAAACAGCCTGGGGAAAAAGGAGTGTCTTTTTCTAATGTTGCTGTTAAAAAGTTATTCTGGGACTCTCTGCACATTGAAAACTGATTACATTTCAGCATGGTACCACAAGCTGTCCTGATTGCAAATTCATACATTTCCCCTGCACAAAATAAATAAAAGACTCCTACTTTCAGAGTTGTTGAGAATCCAGGCATTTTGCCCACTCCTGCTCCACACTATGAAGCAAAATGCTTTGCCTCTTTCAGCAGTGAAAGTTGCCAGGCCAATCTGTGTGTTTCTGTGTTTTCTTTATCTGTTTTTCCTCCTGAGAAAGATTTGTTATGGAATCATTGGAAGAGAGTCCAGGAGACTGGATTTGAAATTTTAGTTATGTCACAGACTTGTCAAGGAGATTTCAGAGAAACTGTGGTCTCTGTGTCTGTCTCTGTCTCTTTGGTGGAGCTGCTGGAGACTTTAGAACTAATATTATTTTAAAATGCTTCCTTATCAATATCAATTTTTCAATGACAGCTGTTCATAAATTTGACATGCTAACTAATTTCCTAGACTTTAAAAACTGGAAAGAATGTGAATTTTTTTAATTCTTTGGGAAATTCTGACAGCACTCCTATTTGATTTCTGACATCACTCATAATACTTTAAGAATTTGCAAATTCTAAAGGATCAGGGAATGTCCCTGATCACTGGAAATCGATTGACTGTTAAAGTTTTGCAGTGTGTTTTTCCTGTGTTTTTGCAGGTTAAAGAAGGCAGTGTTTGGTGGCTGGCACAAGCTGGAATGCATTAACAGCAGGCAGTTTGTGTGGGGTTACTCTGGGTATGCATGTTAAAAGTGATTAAGAGCTGGATGGAGTCCAGCCTGTGAGAACTGGCTTCAAGGGCAAGGAATAACTCAGGACACATTTATTATTATTATTATTTACCAGTGAAAATGTAGTCCTGTCTTCTCTTCACTGAAAATATTTTTTTAAAATTCCTGATATACAATCAAAAAGAGCAGAATAGCAAATGTAATTTCAGCTAAATTGAATAAAGAGTTTCTTCTGGTCCACATGGCATAATTTTCAATTTTCTGCTTTTAAAATTTGGAAGAATTTTTTCCTTAAGTTAAAAAACAAATAATCAAAACCTTCCAAAAGTGAAGTGATAGATTTTGGGTGACTTAACCTGACAAATGAAATAACCCCATCACAATCTTGCTTACAGTGCCAGCAAGTCTTCCATATCCCACCTTTCTTGTCTAAGCAATCATGTAACTCAAACTTTACTTTCAGTTTAGAAATAATAAATTATTACATTTATTTTGATAAGTGCCACTTTAAAGTACAAGTTCTCTGAGCTCTTGAGCTGAGTTTTCTTGAATACTTCAGTGAAAGCACTTCAGGATGCTCACACTGTTTTAAAGCAAGCTGAGGGCACCTATATGAATATGAAAATATTCTGTTAAATTTATGGATAAGAAATTATTAAAAATTCCCAAGCATGAGCAATTGGACTGACAAACAGACATGTAATTACTAAATTTAAATTCAATATTAAAAACATGAAGCAAATATTTGGAATTATATATTTTCTCAGTAAAAGGAAAAGAGAATCAGGTAGTATTAGACTAAACAATATACATAACAGAGCATGACTTAATTAGAAAACTTACAAAGTCTTCTAAACATATTCTTGTCACATAATAATTTGCTTTTTCTTGTGTCAATTATATTCTGAGTAGCTCCTCTTCTCCACTGGTATTTGTCTCCCAAGACAAATGTAGGGATCCTCTCCATACATTTGGTTACTGAATAAATTGATTTCTTTTCAGCTAAATACAGTCTCTTTTACAAGGCAAGCACAACATCATGTCATGTTTTCTAATTTTTAATTCCTGAAGTATCTTCAGGCCAAGATATGGGATGCACAGTTTCTCTTTTCCAGGTCATCCTTCTGTGTAATAATTATTTAAAAGTTTTCCAGAGGTGTGCTCAATCTCCCTGGAAGAGTTTCAGACGAGCAGAAAAACTACAGGGCAGGAGAAGTCTCTTTCCCAGGAAGGCGTGTGGGGTGACAGCAGTAAAATGACCCATCTTACAGAGCACCACACAACAGGATCCTGATCTTAACTTTAAAGTGCTACTTTGAAATAAAAACTTATACAATACATTAATATGGTAGTCCCTGAACCTTTAAATAATGGAACCTTTAAATCTGGCATTTGGGCAGTTGTCACAGAGGACAGTAATGAGCCCCTTATTTAACTTGAATGGCTGAATTGTCGCTGCCCTCATTCTGCCTATTAGCCTCCAAGTGAAATATTTTTACTTAGGTTCATTTTCTGCTAAACTCCAATTTAAAGGGTTTTGGTTAAATGTAATTCTCTGAATGTCAAAATACATCAGGACTAGGAGGAAAAAGGAGACATAAAGTGATGAAATAATTTCACTTGAAATCAACGAAGAGGAATATACAGTAAATGTTTTAGCTACATTTCAGAAATTGCACAAACCCATGAGGGGCATCAGCCTTTGATGAAAAAGTATACAATTAAAGTAAAAAGCCTGAGGCAGTGGTTGCCTAAGTACCACGAGGCTGCACATTGAGATAGTTCAGAGGTTTGAGGCAAGATTTCCATCAGAAAAATGTCAGTTCATTGGGGCTGAAACTTTTCACGTGAATGTATTGGTCTTGAAATTTCCACTGGGAGAGGGGTCTAATCTCAAATACAGAATTTTTGTAGAAAGGAGAATACATGAACTACCTCAAACATCTGAATATTGGGGAATGTTTTACAGATTCATATAATCTAAATACAACTGTGAACACTGTTAGAGCTTGGACAAACACATTTTTAAGTGTCTTGGTTCTGTAACCTGAGTGCCGAGGCATCTCAAGTAGACTGGAGGATTTTCCTCTTGGAGGCTTTGCCCAGTAGCTGAAAACAATTTGGAGGAGTGGAGTGGAGGTAAAAACAACTGGAAGCTGGGAGCAGGGAGCAACAGCTGGATTTCAACTAAAGAAAACAGGAGTGGAAGCAGAGCAGGGTCAGACCCACCCCAATAACAGAAGTGCCAAAAGTGGAAATCACTGAATGTTTGTCAGAGGAATGAAGGTGCAGTGTGATCTGTTTGAGTGATCTTGCAGGGGTTTCATCTTCATTTTGGATGCCTTCTGAAATTAATAAGAAACATATAAATATATTATGAAATAATATTTTATTATATATTTATATATAATATATATATTTATATATATTATTTAAAATAAGAACTATTTTTCTACATATTTGCTAACAGACTTTAGGGCCTTCTATTTTGAAATTTTTTGTATAAGAATCAAGATAGTCTCTCTAGTGGAAAACTTTTAATATACATATCAAGCAAAGTGTTAGAGTGACAAGAAATTCTTTTGTTGAGTAGAAGACCATCCTTCTACTTCAATCTTGATTATTTTCAGTGTTACTGTGTGTAAGAGACCAAGGCTTTAATCTACAATTTCAAGTAAGACTGACTATGTGGTGTTGAATATTAGATCTTTTGCAGGTCACTTGATCCCCCAAGGACTCACAGCCTCTTTGTAGCATTTGTTATTACATTTCTGTGTTCCTCCCACCTGACTCAATGATCCATCCCCACGTGAGGTTTAATGTATTTTTACAGACTATATTTGTTGAGAGTTGTTTGCTGTTGTTGTACACGGTGTATTTCTGATCCCTTGGCTTTCCCAGCTCTGTGCTGTAGTGGCTCTGGGATCAAGTTGTGTTTGAGGAAAAACATCACACAGATAATCCAGTCTGCCTTCCATCATGCCAAGATAACAGTCACCTGGGAGGAGACATTCTTTAGGGTTAATTAACCCTAATTGTGACTCTCCCTTCCTCATTTCAACCTCACCTCTCAATGGATGATATAAGATAACAAATATCATCTCTATAATGATCTATGCCAATAATGACCATGAAGAATCAAAGTTAATTAACTTTTAAAGGTGACATTTACCTCTTTGTAAGCGACAAACAGATTTTCAGCCTATACACACAGTTTATGTATTTCTATAAATAAGAAATGGCCTCTGCACTTTTACTGTTCTATTTAGAAATCTGACAAGAGTTATCAGCTCTTCACCAGATTAACTTCAGTAGATTCATTCCTCTGTTGAGGAAAACAACTCATACCTTGAAATTAAATGAAAATATCCTGGTTAAACACTGATGGCAAGGACAGGACTGATAGCTGGTAGAAATAACCAGGTGGATATTGCCAGTGATAGCTGGTACAATTGTAAAATACAAAACTTGCATGACTCTTCCACATGTGTTACTAAGGGAAATTTTAAGCAGCACTTATTAAACTTCTCTTAAAAGTGCACAAGTGGTTTTTTCCTCATTCATCCTCGCATGTTGACACCCTGTTGAGGAGCCTGTAATGCACTTTTTACTTAGCCTGTGGTTTGTACCTGGCTGGGCAGCAGCTCTTTATTCTGTTATGGATAATCTTTACTCAGAATTCCCAGATAATCAGTTCTCACTGCCTAACTGATTGCATTGATCTTGCAATCAATCTTGTGGTTGTTCTGCTGCACAGCTATAATATGGGAATGAATCCCTGGGTTTTGGATCTGTGTGTATCCTTGGACAGATTTCCAGGCATGCCTATCCTCTCCTTCTTCCTCCCACTCACATATGTGTGCACATGAACAAAAGCATCTTTTATGTTTGATTAGATCAGGCAGAGAACTAATAGATTTTCTTGTAGTGTTGCCTATCTGTTAATTGCCTTTGGATGAGGTGTGCTTCCTCTGAGCCTTGTGCAGCACTGGGCTTCGCATTTGCTGCTCGCATCCAGAATGTTCTCCCAGGGCTCTGCATTGACAGGCAGTCTGCCTTCAGCTCTGAGCAAAGGGCAGCATATATTTGCTTTTCCCCAGCAGCAGAGCAGAGATCAAATTACAGCCACTTTTCAGTTTATTTGGTTGCTCCCTCGGGAAAAGCAGATGAGCTCCTGTTTCTGAGCAAGCTCTGCCTTCTCCCTGCCCCTCCAAACAGGAGGCAGAGGTTCAGTGTCATTTACTTCTCGTGAAGATTTCTGCTCCTTTATTCCCCTATTATCTACATAGATTCACAACTGGCCCCCAGTTTTCATACTCACTGAGTTCTTTTTCAGACCTTGAAAATCCTGAGACACAGGAGGGGTTGAGAGGGTGGTTTCAGGATCTGTGGGAGTCGCTGCAATTCTGCAGCTCAGCTTCCTCCAGCATCTGTGGAGCAAATTCCTTGCCCACCCTCAGGAGGTAAGACACATTTCTGGCACTCAGACCTTCCAGTTCCCCTGGGACCCATCTGCAATGTGTGCTTTGAGAAGGACTTTTGCTTTAATATCCATTTAATAAATGAACATCCATTTAAAGGAAGCTTCCCTTTCAGCCTGCTGCACAAACTTAATTGTGGCTGATGTCTTCCATTTGCTTAATTTGCTCTTAACTTCCCCAAATCTTTTACAGTTTGTTGACATGAAAATAGTGGAATTTGTCCTCTTTGAAGAGCAAGACTGCTTTGAGTTCCATGCAAATTCCTCTTTATTTAATTATTTATTTAGTTATTATTTAATTTTTAGCATTGTGTCTGTGCTGCCAGTCATGTGTCTAATCTCCCTAATTTTCAAATTTGTTTTTTAAAGAAAAGGAAACTGGAAAAAGAGCTTTTGTCACTTTACTGGCTTTAAAACACATTTGTATCTGGAAACAGAGCATGAAAAAGCGTATCCACATGCTATTCTTTAATACAATTTCTTTTCCTCTACTCTTGATGTGAATGGGTTTCTCATACTAAGGTCTCTGTACATGGCAGCTCAGCTGTTGCTTGTTAGAAAATAAAACATTGAATCATTTCCTTTTGGAGAAAAAAATAGATGCTCAATGTTCCATGGACTTCAAAAAACCTGGACAAAGAATAGCCCAGACTTTGTACTGGCAAAACTATAAAAGCTTTTAAACTAAGTCCTTTCTTAGCTGGGCATCTTCTAAGCTGATAGCATAAACTAGGACCATGGCATTAAAATTAATCCATTAAAATTTGGGTAGCAGAGTTTGTGTTTAAATCCATCAGGCTCTGAAGACCTGTCTGTGCTCAACTTCTGTTTCCAAGGTGTGAAAACAGATCCATCTCCATGGGTTTCTCTTTGGTCACATCCAGTGTGTTGGCAAAAGTCTGCATGTAGGATGCAACTGTCACCAACAGATTAAAAAAAAAAAATCAGTATTTTTTTCTTCCCAGTTTTGCAAGATTTAGCCAGTTCTATCAGAGAGAAATAGTTTACTGTAATTATTTAAGATCTGACAAGTACTGTAAGGAACAAAGGTGTCTTAATAAAATTATGAGGCATGTACATGTTCATGTTTCCTGCCGATGGGACCTGAGTCATAGCAGGCTGAGGTGTACTAATTAATCCCAGCCAAAGGTTTGTCCTCTCAATTAGCAGCCCTTAGATAAGCTGTCTGGTTGATCTACAGCTGCCTGGTGGGAAATACCCAGGTTGTGCAAGTTTTCTGATTCTGACTCCCTAGGCCAGTAGCAAAGTTATTTCAAGGAGAGGAGCTGATCTGTTTTGCAGTGTAATAGCTGCGTGCAGCACTCTAGGGCAAATCCCATCAGGTAACTGCAGCAGAAGGCTGGAGTCAGCATCCAAAGGATGAGGAGAGATGTGCCATCAGCTTGGCATGCTGCAAATTCCATCTGAACCACCAAAATCCCTCTCATAATGTTGGCATTTCTGGAAACCTGGCGGAGGGTGTTTGTACTCTCATGGCTGTCAGAGAAAGTGTTTCTCAAGCTGTCTTAAAATCTATTTTAAATTCCAGCTATAAAATATATGCCTGTGTATAAACATCACACACAGTATGAGCCAGGCCTGAAGAACCTTAATAACCCTTTAGTTATTAAACCCTAATAACCCTGGTGTTTTTTCCTAATATGAAGGTACAACACACCTGCTCTGGCCAAGGGTGATCACAAGGTGCCAGCAGGGGAATTAGCAGGGCACACAGTTTGTGTGGGAGTGTAGAGACCCAGGTGATGATACTGAACTTGAGTGGGGTTTAGGTGTGTCAGTCTGCCCATCTATTTTGTTCTCTGGAGTTTTCTCCTGTTTCTCCCAGGCATCGTTATTACCCTTCATTTCTGTCAGTGGCTTCACAGAAGAGTGCACTTAGCCTTGGGCTAGGACACTCACAGAGCAATCTATCTCCCCTGTTTACCCAGGCTGAGACCAGAGGCCAGACCCTGTTCCTACTTAAACTCACCCTGCAGAAACTGCAGCCATAAGCAAAAGGGAAATAGAAGTGGTGAATTGGAGAATGCTGCTCTGAAATCTCAGTTGTGACTCTCTCCCTCCTCAGCACTCATGAATGGAGTCTGAGCTCATCACTTCTTTACTCCCAGCCCCAGCTGCCACCAAGTGACCGAGGCATGAGAGCACTGGGATTAACCTGTATCCTTTAATACTTTAATACTATCCTATTAGCACAGTGCTTAAACATGCTGGGGAATTTAGAGATGATTCAAATTGCACACTTCAAGACTTTTGGCACCTGGGAAGAAAATAGAGTTTTTGACTGATGGAGCACAATTTTTGTCCCAGCTGTACCTTTGTGACCTGCACATGCTGGTAATGTAACGGAGGGGGCTGCAGAGCCTCCAAGGGATTTTTAATTTCAAAATGGATGGCAGATATCCATTCACTAATAAATCATCTGCAGCAGCTCTGCAAGAAAGAAAAAAGGCTCAAGGCATCTAATTTTGGTCTTGTGTATTTTTTCCACCCTCTGGGTCCATAGAGTTAACAGTTGTTTAAAGAAGGAGTGGGCAGATGATCAGCCACATTAATAGCTGAGACGTGTTATTTATACAAATTTCATTTCAATTCAGTTCATAGTGAGTGATGTATCAGTCAATACATTTTCTTTTTTTCCGAGGATCTTGTACATGTGCTTTTGTTTCATGGCTCTGCTTTCTTTTGGGCAAGAAAACTCTTATAGATTATTGCCTTTCTCTTTTCACTGCAACCTTGCAGTGGCTGTTGCATGTGAAATTAGCCCATGAACCCTTTGTATCCTTGTCTGTCTGTCCCAATATCCCTCAGATCACCTTGATAAGAAGAAGAACTCTGACCATGTCTGTCTTTTTTATTTTAGACAATAATAAATAGTTGGTGTTGGTGGCAGACTGATGAAATACAGTGGAGGTTTCCTCTTCACATTCAAATTTCTGTGCATTTCTTTCTTTCCCTTTTCATTTAGTGGGATATCCACTAATATGCCTAAAATCAACAGTTAAAATATAGACAGGCAGAACATAGCTATGGTTTTATGGATGGTACTGCCAGAGTCATTTCAATGTCTCATGGCAATAACACTCATTTGCATAAAAGCCAGTTTTATATTGACAGTCTGCTTATACCCAAAGAAATAAAAGAGAATTGATGGGTTTAGATCCAATGGAGTGATAAATATTGTCAGTAAAGTAATTTATTGTCTATCTACTGAGGATTTCAATTAATCTACAGGTGTTTTACATGCTTGGAGCTTGTTCTTCAGCACAGACACTGAGAGTGAGTTCATGGCCTCACCCTGTTGTGGATCACTCTTTCAGCTCCTACATAGCAAATGAAATGAAGTGATACCTCTGCACTAATGACTGGATCACCAGGGCTTTATTAAATTCAGATGTCTGGACTCTATATATGCATATCTGTTTATGTCTTATTTACTTCAAACCACCCCCAAGTGTCCTTCTGTCTGCACATGAGTGCCATGAGAGCTCTGCCTCCTGATTTGTGTGTGTGGTTTGTGCCAGACAAGAGAGCAAACTTATGATCATGGGCAAGGAGAATCAATCCATTTTTAAATTATGTAGCTTATTATTTTTTTTAGTGAAAGAGTGAGTTCTGTAGGGTTTTTTACCCCTGACTACAGTATTTTGGACAGTTACTCTTGAGTTTTAACAGGGTACATAATGCCTATGTGGGGAACTTAATTCTCTGATGATTGTTTGTGTCACCTGTGTTAACCAGAGCCCTGCTGAGTAAGAAGACATCCAGAATAACTTTTTGTGTCAGACTAATGGAGTGAGGATGGATGCTTTGTGCTGTAGGCACTGGCCTGGTGTTCAGAAATGTGGAGCTCAGCTCCTGGCATTGTCACACAGTGTACGATGCTAGGTGAGAATTCTAGGGCCACTTTTTTCTCAGTGCCTAAAGTAGCAAGTGAATATCTACTGGCATTTTCAAAAGCAGCAGGGAATTGGCTTGCATGAGGCTTTTCAGCATTCCCATGGATCTGACTTGCACAATAGTCCTCCACCATGGAGGGCTGCATTCCTAAAGTCACCCAGGTCCTGAGGTCACAGTGTTCACAACAAAAGGCATCCAGCACAGTTTTCCTGTACAATCCCTGAGTTTCCTGCATGAGGTGGGAGTTATTAAAAGTATTTTTGTTGCTCTAAGATGATATGACAGATGAAGACTATTTTGATTACTTTCCTGCTTTTGACACCCTCAGACTGCTAAAAACAATAACAACAGAAATAATATCCTTCACTTTTATGCTAAATAATCACAGTAGAAGCAATTTACCTATTACCTGAAAGAGTCTGCAAGCAACTGCCTGGAGACAAGAGGGAAGTTCCTCCCTGCACAGGGCAGGCAGAACTCCTGCGCTTGGGATTCATCCCCCTGGGGGTGTCGGGGCCCGTGTTTAGGCAGCGTGTTCCACATCTGACGATGCTGTCAGCCACACTGAGGTGGTTGCTGAAATAAGATATGCCTGAGAGCCCACTCAGCCAAGACGTGCCATCTGCTTCCCTGTGACTGACAGCAGCGCAAGCTCCCGCGCTCCTGCCAGCGGAATTCTCCTTTGCAAATCTCATTCTGCAGCGCCAGAATCATTCCCTGCCATGTCATTAAAGCTCAGAAGGACTCAGACTCTCTGTTTCTCTAGCAATTTGACAATTTCAAATCTTGTTCTTTTGATCCAGAAAATTTTGAGCAACTCGAGTGGCTCCCATTTTCCATATCAAAGTTTTTGCAAAATTTCGTTATTGTTCAAGGAAACAATGTGATTTTGAAAAGTAATTTTAATTAAAAACAAAAGTTTTACATTGATGGCAGCACAATGCTTATTCTTTTTTCTGAATGATGTGGGGAAAGGTTTTTTGTTAGTGTCTTATGCAAAATATTTAAATGCAAGTATTTTCTTAGTCCTGGCTGGTGTTGGTTTGTACTTTTCTGCTTTAATGGTGGTGCACACTGTGTGAATTGCTCACATAGTGAGTGTCATTTGGTCAAAAATAGTAAGTAATTTTTTACTAGTTTCTATGGATTTTTAACAGAAAATATATAGCACAGAATAACCTTCTGCTTGCAGAAATCACTTAACTTCTGTCAGTCTCCAGCACCCCAAGAGAGGGACTGACTGCCCAGCTGGAACTCAGCTCTTATCAGATTTCTGAAAACCAGAATATGTCAGCAGTCCTAAGCTGAGAGCCTAAAAGTGGAATCACAGAAACATCTTGTTTCCTGAACCCAATACTTGTTTAACAAATTGATGACATGAATACCAAATGGAGCCTTTTTCAGCCATAGCTGAGGAAAATCAAATTGCAATCAGATGCCAGAGATGGTGTCACTCCCTCCATGTCCCTCCTGCTCTCCATGACTGTTTGATTGCTCCCACCTTTTCCCCTCTCTCTGGGACTGGGGTTTGCTTCTGCTGGTGAGCCACTTTCAATCTCTAACAAGACAGAAATAGAATTGTGATGTTTGTTGGGGTATTTTTTGTTTGTTATTTTGGTTTTGGGGAGTGAGGATTTACGGGGTTTTTTTGTAAGCTTGATGTAAATTGCTATATTTATTTAGCAGGGTGAGAGGTTGATTTCTAATGCTGCCTGCCTGTTTCTGTTCCTACACCTCCCCCTCAGCTGTGCTGGCACAGGTATTTTTGCATCCATGCCTTGAACTACCTCAAGGGATTGGAACAGGTTTAAAATAACTTAGCAAAAATGGCTTTTATTATTCTGGATCAGTTCTTCCCACAGTGTCACAAACAATTGTACCAGGATGCCTAAAGGGAGATGCTGGAAGGAGCTGGGTGGTCAGGAGAGGGAGAGGAGAAGGGCACAGGCTGCCAAAGCAAATGGATGTCAAATCTGCCCTTAGCACGGTGTTGAATACCCACACAGGGCAGTAAAGAGTTGATGTGACACAAATTCACATCCCAGCTCGGTGTGCAATTCCCTCTCAATGTAGATGCAGCCTTAACTGCTGTGATGGTAATGAAAAGATTCACTGGTGGAGCCACTGAGAAGCACTTGAAAGGATTTGCTGTTCTTTAGTGCACCTGGAGCAAGAAGCACAAAGGAATCTATGCTAATGTACTGTTATGAGCTCTGTTCTTTGGGATTTATTTATTCTCCTGTTTAAGACACAACTTGCAGCTGCAAGGAGCTGAAGTGTGGACTTAAAAATAGAAGGAGACTAAGTGTATTACACAAAATAACCTCTAAGCAGACTCAGCTGTGTCTTTGCAGTGTATTGTGTGTCTAAGGAAATATATATATTTTAAAAATATATGTATTTTGAAATCTACAGTGATTTCAGCCTGAAGTTTCTGTATATGTCTTATGATGAAGCCTAACAGGGAATCCTAGACAGGTTCTGAATTTTATGAATATGTAAAAGCACATATGGAAAGTGACTGGAAGTAGTCTTGGTGTAGAGCTCTTAGGAACAAACACATCACTGGGAGTCTCTAAGCATAGGCAGCACCTCTTAGTTTGCTACTGAAACTCCTTGTATCATTTAAGTGTTGTTGCACTTAAATCTGAAATGGCTTTGATCTCTCAGGAAGCAGATGCAGGTAAGGCACTTTATTCAGTGCCAGCAGCAAGATACAGGGAAGCTGATAAATTATCTCCTAAGGTTTCTCTTCCACCCTTTGCTAAGTGAGTGTATTATTTTCACATATTTAAAAAACATTTTTATTAATTTTATCAGTACATATTTGATCCTTGTGCTCCCCAGGACTTGCTCATGGCCAAGTGCTAATGGGGTTAAGTAGTTTTCCCACTGTCACCCTGCTCTTTGTTGTGCCTGTATGATTTCACAAGCATCTGTCCCTCCTACACGAACTGCTGGGAGCTGAAATTCAATTGTGTCAGCTGCATCATCTGCAAATCTGTCCTAATGAAATTTGGCAAAAGTGGTCAAAGTTGCTCCAGACTAAATGAAACTGCCACATGTTTTTGACAGCTGAGATGACAGTCCAGTGCATCTCTCATAGCTCAGGATGGCATGCATCATTAGATTTACAGAATGGGAAAGAGAAGCCTGTGCTAGAAGCTACTGTCCTTCAGGCTTTCACATTATTTTTTCAGTTTCCTTGAAATTCAAACAAATTAGAGGCCTTGAAAGATCAGCCATGAACAGATATATTTTGTCAGCTACTCTAAAAAAAAAGAAAAAAAGGCAAAAAAAAAAATTCCAAAATACTACTGGTGGTATGTTGCTATTTTTAAAAAAAATAATTGGTTGCATTTAATTTGAGGTGAGAGATAAAATAGATAAAAATTCAGAATACAAGTGACTGGTGTTGATGTAACATCCAGAGCAGGGGACAAAAGGCTTCTAAGGACCTTCCTTTTTTGGCACATTGTCATACTCTTTTACAGTGTTTTCAGTGGCTGCCTACACTGAAGTGAAATGTTTGTCTAGTTGGATATCCCAGGTTATATTTTATGGGGGAATTTCTTCTAATGAGATGGGTCATTTGGATAGCCAAAGACATCCCACAGCATCTACTACAGCCCAGAGTTGGAATTTGAAGACAAGGAGAGAGAACTGCACAACTGCAAGTCTTTAATAGACCTCCTGTACCTGTAAGAGTCCTTGTAGGCTCCAGAGCTCACAGGTCTGTCCTCATGGCTGTAAGGGAGATTCAGGTAAAGAAAAAAATGTGCTCTCACATGGGAATTTTCCTCTCAAGGCAGTAGGGACATTTTACATTCATTAAAATACTCATATGTGACTCAGTTTAGAAGTTCTCCTTAGCAGTCTCACTCTGCGTATCTGTTATCACTCAGAATCCCTTAACATTTTTAAGAAATATTTACAAATCTTAATCTCTCCTATTTTTCTTTGAGATGACAGGTCCATTAAAAAAGGAAATGTGGCAGAAATCTCTTGTGCTGTGCAAATTAATGTTCAAAGAATGTACAAAAACTAGAGAAATGTATTTTGTGTGGCCTTGGTAAAGGAGGGTTGGAGAAACAAATAATAATATAGTAATAAATCTCTCTCATCATGAGTTAATGAGGGCAGACTGCAGAGGTGGAGTAAAGAGCCTGTCTCCATTTCTGCCAAAGGAATTGGGCTGATTGACATCACCACAATTGTGAAGGACATGGGGATGTGTATCTAATGTATCCTAAAACAAAAACAAAAAAAGGAAACTAAAATCAGTCCCTGAATAGTTCCCTTCTGGTAAGAAATGTGCACTGGGGAAAGAAGGTATAAATAATAAATCCTTAGCTTGAAGAGTGATGTTTTTCACTTCATTTTTCTCTAAAGTGTGATATTTCAACTTATTTCATTAAGGCTTTAATTCCATGACCATTGTGCCCTTTTCCCTTGAGGAAACCTCATAAATATTTCCTTGTTATTTCACTCTTTCTTAAGTTGCTTCTTGTGAAGAACTTGGAAAAATTTGTTTATTCAATGTGAATCCTTTCTCTCATCTGCTCTTCTCCTTTGGCCAAGACTGTGAGCTGTGGTTTAACCCCAGCTGGAAATAACACACAGCCTCTCATGGGATGGGAGAAGTGGAAAAGTGTAGAACTCATGGGTTGAGATAAAAGCTGATCAATAAGTAAAGTAAAATAAAACTTCTACTACTAATGATAATGATATGGAATATTTCTTTGGTCACTTTGTGTCTCCTGTCCCATCCATGCTCTGTTCCAGCATCCTGTGCTACATCTCGCTGACAGAGCATGGGAAACTGAAAAGTATTTAACTTTGGGGAAAAAAAACACTTCCTAGAAACAACTAAAATATCAGTGTGTTATCAACATTGTTCTCGTACTATATCCAAAACACAGCATTGTATGAGTGTAGTAGGAAGAATATTAGCCCCCAGCTGAAACAAGACAATGTGAAACAGCAGCACAGAGCTTTTTCTGTTCTATTACCTCTTTAATTTCATTTAATTTCTAGTTCCTTTGTTATGTTCAGTATTTCAGCCTTGAGCTGTCTGTTGAAACTGCATCCTCAGCATGCTGGCTGCTTACCTTCACCATCTCCCATGAAACCATCATGTGTATTTGCATTTTGACACTAATTTTATATGGCTGGGTTTTTTAAATACTGACAGTTATTATGCAATAATTCTCTTAACCTCTCAATTTATGTTTGGCATGTTTTTCTCCTCGTTTGAGAAGAAAAACTTTCTTGTGTATTGTCCCTCTCCCATTTGGCTGGGAGAAGGACCCTTACTCAAAAGAGGTTTTTTTAATAATCCTGTAAAATTCTGCTCAGTTTGAGTCATAAACCAGTTTAAAATGTGAATTTCCTTTATTATTTCTTTACTGACTTTCTCAGAAACTTACAAAAAGCCCAGTTGATTGTGAATGCTCCACATCACCCTCAGAGCGTTGGGCCAAGGCTGGGGCCAGAGACCAGCTGTCAGCTGCTGGTGGTTTTTCCTACTCAATATTTGACTCTGGCTTGAAGCTCAGGTTCCAGCCTGGAAAAACCAACCAGCTCAGCACGATTCTGTCCAAAGGCAGCTGGGAGCAGCAGGGCTGGCCGGGATGCAGCACTTCAGTTACCCTGCTCCAGCCAAAACCAGCTCTGGATTGCAAATCCCCCTGCTCTGTTCCAGAAGTGATGAGGGCTAAATGGTTTGCAGATAATAATAATAATAATAATAATAATAATAATAATAATAATAATAATAATAATAATAATAATAATAATAATAATAATAATAATAATAATAATAATAATAGTATCACCCAGCTGATCTTGGCACTGCCCTCAGCCTGCTCGTGGTCACCCCAGTGGGCTGAAGGAGCGTCCCTGGTAGCAGCAGAAAGCAGTTCTAATTCCTGGCTGTTAATATAACCCTTGTTGATGAAGGGAGGTGCCTTCCTCACAGAATCGGACCATTCAACACCATCCTTCTAAAATATTTTCCAGCAAATTGATTATTTGTTTTCTCTAAGTACAGGTGGTGGCCTGATCCAAACCTCATTGCAGCCTGAGGGAAGATCCAGTCTCAGTGGATCTTGAAGGGTTTTGTAGCTTGAGTGCAGAAAAGCTCTATCTGGTTTTATTTTAGGACCTCTTAAAAATATTCTTCTATTTTCTATTGGATTTTTCCTGCTTTGCAGTCCAAGCATCCCATCTGTACATGTATTAGCATCCAGGTCATCTCTTTTTTCCCTCCAGCTGCACTGAGAGACTTTCTAGTTGCTTGTTGGAAGTTTTGCACCTGTTTTTACTTTAGTCTTGACATCACCACAGATTTTTTCATCACCTTTTTTACTAGGCAGTAGCATTTGATGTTTAAAACAGTCCATATTCTCACAAAAGGGGCATGCAGCTAAAGGAAACAAGTATGTGCTTTGGTTTGGAAAATAAGAAATACTGAATGGTGCAAAAATTCAAAGGACTTAAATTTATTATAAAACCTGAGACACTTGTTAGGAGAATTTTTTAGGATTACTTTTTTTTCCTGTTCCTAAGTGATTTTGATAATATTGTGGGGCTTTATCATAACCTTGCTCCTCCTCCTAAATTAAAGCTGAAGCCACACACAGGGCAAGTATCTCTGAAGACAGCAGCTGCATAGAAAACACAGTTTTCTGTGACACAGAGCTGCAAGATTATCTGCTTAAGGATATTGCTAAGGAACCAGATGGAGAACAGTTTTCCATAGTTAAGCATCTGGGCCCTGCAGTGATGCACTCTGCCCTGAGCATTACTATGGGAATTGACTTCATGGGGGGAAAAAGCAGAGAAAAAGAGACAGGCAGAGAAAGAAGAGCATAATATTTTATACTGAAAAAATATACAGCCAAAGAAACACCATTTTGTCAGACATTGCAATTTGCTCATCTCTGTGTTTATAACCTGTGGGATAAAAGGAAGTGAGACACTAATGGTTACTATTGCATGAAAGCCAGCTGTGAAGGAATTCAGAAATGGTGTTTTGTTTTTTGTGTCACTTTGATTGAGTTATTAGATGTCAAAGTGAAAGGCAGCACTTTCTGATAGAGCTTCTGTTTGTTTACATTGATATATAATTTTAGGTCTGCTGAATTAATTTTTGGAGTTTTGTACTTTGGGAGTTCTAGCCAGTGCTGTGGTTCACATGCTGTGGCTTGCAGTGACCAGAGAAAAATAAGAAATATGGGATATCCCAGCAGGTTTGTGGAAAACTCCAAAAGCCTGGTAACCAGATGGAGTTAAAGAAAAAAATAGAATGAGTGTATTTTCTGAGCAGCGCTGTTGTATGGTCTCAACATGAAATCTATAGGCAAAAAATCTTTAGGTGTTAAATATAAAACTGTCCTGGAACCAGGAGACACAGCAAAGGTAATTTTTTTCTCAGGTTCTCATAAGGGTTTATAATTTTCCTTGCTGGTTGCAGTCTTTAGCTGAAGTTTTCCATGCTGTCCAGGCATTGCATTCTGGCTTTTTTCCTGCTGTGTTGATTCTCCAGCATCGAATATTATGTCATCTTATGCTGTGTGCTTTTCTCTGCCAGGGCAGTTGTAGGATATTTTCCCTCTAGCTATTCACCTGCCTTTGCAAGGCTTGTAGGAACCTATTGGAGACCTTTTTTCTTACTGTCACTTTTTTAGTGAAGCTTGACAATGGGTTTGCTTTTCTTAGGAAAATCGGCTGAAATGGAAGGCTTCTTTTTTTTCTAAAAAAAAAGGATAGAAGGTAAAAAAACACAGAAAATCTGATTAATCTCATAGCTCTGCTGAGTTTTGAAGTACCCAGATAATGCAGGTGAGCTCTAGTGGGCTATTTAATGGTATGAAGCAGGATAATGAATTGCTGAAAGTCATTGAGCAAATATCATCAACCTCCATTGAATATTAGGACCTAATATAGGGTTTCAGACTCTAGCTTTCTTTTTTATGTGTATGACAGGCTGAGAGAAATATTAAATAGTTATAAAAACACAAAGACCTGGCCATTCAGCACATTTCTAAGCTGGAAATAAAAAAGGTTAAAGTTTCTATGACCTTTACCTGCACAGAACTGAAATTTTTTGTGATACATGTATGTAGCAGCTGTTCTGTGAAGGGAGATAAAATTCCCTGTAATGGTTTAATTCACTGTTTATCTTCCATTTTAACAAAGTCCTGCACCACTCCAGCCTGGTGGCACTGTGTGTGTGCTCATGTGTGTTTGCTGCATCTGGATGTTCACAAGGAACTAACAGAACTGATTATCAGGTAATCATCATGTTATAAAAAGATTGTTATTTTTTTTTCTCTTCACAAAAGAAAATCTGTGTGGGGAAACTGTAATGTTTGGGATTTATTTCTGTGTGTCACTGGTGTGGAACAGATCATGTGCTTTGATGTGACTGGCCTCAGGTGTTAATGGCATGAAATATTTTATATGGGTGATATCACACATGTAGGTGCATATCTCACTCTTAAATTATTATTGTGTGAGAATTTTTTTAAAAAAATAATAATAAACACCCACACACCCCCCCATTAATCCTTTTTTTATCATCCCTGTTGAACTGCAGAATTGGAAAATATGACCTTTATGAAAAGCCTGGCTGTAACCTATAGCTTGGAGAAGATGACGAAGTCATGTAGGTAAATAGATCATAATTTAAAAAATATTTGCTCTTCTTTATTAGTAATATATTTCATTTTTCTGGAATTTCTGTATTCTTTGGGAGTTTGTCCAGTTAAGGGCTGTTGGACTGACCCTCTTCCCAGACAACTGGTAGCAGAGTCTTCCTTGTTGGCTGTTGGTCTGTCAGTGATCAAGCAGTGAGTTCTGCCTCTTAATGCTCAAAAATATAAATAATTTATACCTTAGAGCACAGAATACCATGGAAAGCATGAGGAAAATTATTCAGCTATAAGGAGGAAAGTTGCTGGGCTGCAAAGAGAGAGAGAAATCTGCCCTAAACAAGGAGAAATGTCTGTTCTTGCTTTCTTATGTGCCAGCCTTGAGCTAAAAAGGATGCATCAGGGCAAACAGCTGCTTTGAGGCAGCTCAAAGGCAGCACTGAAAAGTTGCCTCTGTGTCTGAAAGGAATTCATTTCAGTAGTTTTGCCCTAGAGTTGGATTTGTCTAAAGGCCTCTTCCTTCTCCATAAATTTGTCTCTGCTGTATTCTGCCCACATTGTGCATAAGCCAAAGCTCATAAAATGCATAACAGAGTTGCAAATGACATCTTTCAGGAATTAATGTTTTTAAACACAGCTTTAAACACTGTTTGTTTTGTGTACTCCAACTTGATGGCTCTTGGCCATCAGTCAGAATCTGCCAAAGGGATCTGCTCTGCAGGAGCTGATCTGCAAATTTCCACCAGGGACTTGCGAACCTTGGCCAGATGTTTCTTAGTCCTGCACTCCTTGGCCTTTGAGAGCAAAGCTGGATAGCAGCCTCATTCAGCAAAAGGGAAAACGTCATGTAAATTAAAGTGACAGTAAAAAATCCAAATAAGACAGTGTCATCTATAAATGTTTCTCTAAAAGAAGACCAAGCAAGGTGTCAAAGAATTTCTGTGAAATCATTCCCCATGTTTCTTTGGTCTGCCTGTTCCTGAAAACTGATTTTCCTGGTGCAAATAGCTCTGTGTGAGAGACAGTCCATGGTTTGAAGCTTTAAGTGATACTCACAGATGGCATCTTAAGAGGTGGCAATAGATTTTTGGTTTCTCTGGATGACCCTGCTGTAGTAAGAAGACAAAAGCCTTCCTTATAAATCACAGGAAGGTACTGAGGAAGGTGTTAGGAAGGTCCTAAAGGGCCAAACCCTGCAGTAGAGACATGAAGACATTGAAATGAGAAGGCAAGGCAAACTGCAAACTCTTCTTTTATTTTTTATTTTAATGCAATTCTCAGGCTGCAATCAGGCACCAACTCCTTCAGTTAAAAATTAAAGCAAGGGTAACCATTTTGCACAGAGGAGAGGGACTTCCTCAAGAAGCACATTGTTTAAGTTGCTATAAGTTGCCTTTTGCTATTCATGAACCTTCAGAGTGGCTGCTGAGAGTGTGCCACTGCAGTGGGGTGAGGGCTGTGCTGGAACAGACAGAAAAGTGCCACCCTGGGAGGGCAAGGGCCTGATGGCAGAAGCTCCCATTGCTCAGAGGGTCCCTTTCTGCTAATAGGAAGTGGCATGAAATACTCAATCATCATTAAGTGGTCAAAGATTTAAATCAGCTCCTAAAATTGCATCTAGAGTAATTGGGTCGCTCAGTGTGAGTGTCTCTAATTGTCTAATCACAGTGTTCCTCTGGCTCCGAAAAATGAGAGAAGTAACATGTTTTATTAAAAGACAGAATTTATTGTAATTTGACTCCAGAAGCTCAAAGCTTGCACAGGCTCATACTGTGTTACAGGCACTTAGATTTATTCTTCCTGATGCTCCTTTAAATGTGAACATTTGAAAAACGTGCCACTTTTAGAAGTTGTCCAGGCTCTGTTTTACAAGCAGTGTAGGAAGCCAGGGGAATCACTTCCACACAGTGTTGTGTGTGCAAAAAAAAAAGCCTATACATGTTCTAAAAAGTGTTAAGGAATGGGTTGGGTGTTGTGTTTGGAATATTTCTTGGCTGACTGTTAAGCACAAATGACCTTGGCCTTGGTAACTACCCTCTGGAGCTGAGAGAGTGTCTGAGGGAGGCAGAGCTGTGTGGTGGCATAGCTGTGACCCTCTCCCCTGAGCCTCCAGCTCCAGCTGCTGTTTGGGACATGAGGCTGAGCTAAAAGTGTCCTGCTCATAGGCTGAACACTGCTGGTAGAACCTGTTGCCATTAAAGCAGGTAACAGCCTATTTATGCCATGCAGAATTCACTAATGAAATGTTTTAACTAGTTCAGTTCCCCTTAATGATGTCAAGAAAAACACAGTCCTGTGTTTTTTATTATCTCATTTCCCCCCCTGATCCCGCATATTGTCCTGTTTTGTTCTTTGTATGCTATTTTTTTCCTCTTCACATTCACCTGCTTTAACACAGTTTGCCTGGTAAGATTTCTCAAACAGGAATGATCATATAAAAAGTATAGTGTGAACACTTACCTTTTATTCTTGGACAAATTGCTCACTGCAAGGGAGAGTGTATCCAGAATTGCTATACATAAAACAATGGCATTTTTATTGTGCTGTGATGAGAAGAGTTCACCTTGCTGACGACCTCAGGAAGGCAGGCTGTTTCACACATGCAATTTCAGCTAACTGAGATTTCAAAGATCCCTTTCAAACATATATCACCCAAAGCCTTCTTTCAGCACATTGACTCTTTGTTCTTCCCCTCCATCGTGGTTTTAACATGCTGCTGAAAGCCTGCGGAGAACGCAGCAATGCCGATGGATTGGACAGAGGCAGACTTTGAAGGAATGCAAAATGAGTAAAGAGAAACTTGGCTGAAATCCAGCAATACAGAGAGGAACTGGGAAAGGACTAAAATTTTAGGATAGCAACAGCAAGGCCACAACTAAATTTCAAAACACCAAACCCAAAGAAATTGAAAGCTCAGAGCGAAATTGCCAAATATGTGCTTTTTTCATGTTATCCTATTGATCCTAGGGTGAGTTCCTCTGTGGGACTGCTCAGGCACAGACATACAGATTAAAGCTGGGCTCTCAGTGTGGTGGTTCAGCAGGATCTTGTCCTGCAGAGAGCGGTGCAGTGGGTGCAGCAACACAAACAGAGCTTTACCCTGGCTCTTGCAGAGCCCACGGAGGAGGATTCCCGCGAGCGGATCCAGGAGACTGCAGGATGCTCAGGAGTGGGGCAAACATGACTGAACCTATCCAAAACAGAAACATGGCATTTCTCAGGTCTCTCAGTGCTCCCAGTCATGGTTGGGGGGCACCTGTGGGTTTGTCTAAACTCTGTTCTGCAATTCATTCCTTACAACGTGGCTTTGGCCTGTAATTTTTCTGGCTTTGTTTTAAAAGTCCCAGTTGAGGGAAAAAGTGGGTGGTAAAACACCCATCTGTGACCTGGTTTCTCAATTTTGATTTTCCTCCTTCTGTCCAAGAGAGAATAAACAGGAATCAAATTCACTCACAATGACAAAGAAATGTACATCAACATTTCCTTCATTTAAATGGAAAAGAAATCTTGTTGAAGTGTAAGGATAAGGTGGATAAAAATTGACTTTTCCTTTAATTTTTTTACTCTGGAGACCCTTTAGAGGCCTCCATTCTTTTTTCAGGATCTGTTACAAAGAAAGAATTTCTAGGCTGTGTTCCCTCCCCACCACTGGAACAAAATTCCCAATATCCTTACAAATAAATTCTGTTCTCATATGTCCAATTTATCAATTAAGGGAAAAGGGAAAGCCAGAAAAATATGTTGTTTACTTATAGTGTCTCTTTATATTGTTAAAATGGTGCTTATAGAGTCTTTGTTCTGTTACATCTTAAACATTTGTCCTTGAAGGTACTGCTGCATGCAAATGCCATGGGAAAAACAGGAGACACAAGCACAGAAGTCAACCAGGAGGCTTTTAAGGACAAGTAAAAGGAGATGAAAACAAGAAAATGACTGAAATGGAAATCTCAAAGGTAAGGCATTTTCAAGTCTATATATAACCAGTAAACATAAGGGGAAAAAAAATACTCTTTTCAAATGTGCAAATTTTAAAGCAGTTAGCTGCTCAGTAAAATTTATTAGTTACTTTGTTCTGATGAACAAATGGATCAATCTTTGGAAGGCAGCAGGGGAAGGAAAGAAGGGTAAGTATGGGACAGTACTGGAGAGAAGTGTGGACAGAGGAGTTCCTGCAGAGTGGCAAAGCAGGGTTAGGTACAGCAACAGGCACAAACACACACATTGGATTCAGGAAACGAGGAAAGGAATCAGCGAACCTTTTAGTGACATTTAGAAAAGTTCACCATTTCAGCAGCAATTCCTGAGAATTGCAAAGCAGAAAATAAATCTATTTCTAGAGAATAGACATTGGTTTCTGCTTTAGATTTATTGCTTTCAAGCAATAAAAGAATTTAGCTTGGAAAACTAATCTAGCCATGACCCTTCATGCAATTAGTTAGACTGAGTGAGTGCAGAACCAGGTAACACATCTCCCCTTCCCTGTTAAGGATCTGTGTTAAATACTCAAGGATCAATTCATCCACTGAGCCCCACCAAAGCCAAGTGGAGCAAAACACAGGGCTGTGACCTGTTTGTCACCCCCCTGATGGTAAATTGGTGAGGTGCCTTAGTCAGAAGCCAAGAAACAAAGAGCTGCTCTACAAAAACACATCTTGCCAGCTTTGCAGAGGAGGGAGGGCACGAGTCTTACCTGTGAGCTTCAGGCAGGGGGTGATGCCCTGCCAGCAATGCCCTGTGGCCAGAGAGGCTGTGAGAGTCAAGGTGCCTGCAGGTCATGCACTGGAGATGCTCAGGGAAAAGGGACAAGTTTAACCTCAGCATATTTTATGAGAAATCCCAAAACCAGTGGAGTTTTCAGAGGTGTGGATGCACACACACCAGAAATCAGTGCTGCAACTGGCTTCTAGCCTTGGCTGCTGGGGCACTCAAAAATTGGGTATTCATTGAGGTGCTTCCTCTAGTTCCAAAATTATAACTGTGTTCCTAGATGGCTAATCCAGCACAGAGTAGCTTCTGCTACCACAGTTTCTTTACAAATATTAATAATTTGCCACCAAGTAGAATCGTTGTGAAGCTAAATAAGCTACTGTGCTGTGCTCACACATTAATCTTACTGGAGGCTCAGGGGGAAAGTGGAAGAAAAATACTGCAATGAGAGATTAGTCTATGTTATCCCCAATGGAAGATTAATCCAGAAATAGTCTCTACATTTTTCTACTCATTTATCCAGCAGAAAAATATTATTAAATAGTTCCTTAAACTGCAAGAATTGGGAAGTTTTCCTATGACACTTTCACCATATTTTATTCTTTTTCTTTTCTGTTCCGCTATTTTTCTGCTTTACATGATGACCTCACTGAAAAAGTTGAGTGTTAAAGACTTGGAAGGTGCATATTTTTCAGAAGACTAAAGAAAATAAAGATTAAAGAAACTTTTTTTGTTGTTGTTTTATTATTCTCACTTTAAGAATTTTTTTTTTTCTTGGTTTTTTTTTCAATGTGAAAATGGATTTTAGACCTGTAGAAAATTTGACTTAATGATCAGGAAGAAAATTTCAATAGAAACCCCAGACTTTTCTTCCCATGCTAAAATTCCTTTGGAGACCCATTTATGTAAACATCTAAATGTGACTTGTGCAAAACTTCTGTCTCAAGACAGTTCCTGGTTTTAATATCTTTTTGTTTCCTTAATGGCAGCAATCAGAAAGATGCTCTGTTTTAGATGAGCAGTCCACATTGCATTATATATAATTAATAGCAAATACCTAAAAAAGATAGCTGTTAAATGCATTCTAGGCTAAAACAGGCATGCATAAGCAAGTAAATTTGGAAAAAGCAGGGAAATTCACTGCCTGGGGTGCTAACTGCTGAGAATTGTTTATTGAGTAACAGCAGTTTGATGATTTCCATTGTGTATTTATTTCAGGTTATAATTGGTGGGGATAATTTTCCATTAAATATCTCCCTAAATCTCTCCATTGATGGAGTCATGGTGGAACTTGTCAGCAAAATGACTCAGCTGAAAGCTTATGCAGAGATTTAGAGATGGATATTTGAAGGGAGTTTAAAAAAAGGTATTTGATGTAGATGCTACAATACCTGTATGCTGGTTTTTAAGCACATATTGACACCCTTTTACCCATGATCAATCTGTTTTCTCAATATTCTTTGTTTCTTCACTGTCAGAAAGTTGTTTAAATGCTCCATGGTAGGAAGTGTTAGGGCACATAGTGAAATGTGTGTTTTCCCATGAAACCTGTGTTTTACACAGAAGTAAGGGAATGTGAAGTATAAGAAGCCTCCCTCATGAAGACAGTAACAAAAATCAAAAATTTATTTTCTGTATTCCTCAGAATATAATCCATGTTAATGTTCATCAGCATGAGTAGATTTTTGTCTCCTTCAACATTAAGTGTGACAGCCCCAGTCCACACATTAACAAAAACACAGCTGTAAACATCAATTAACAGGGAAGGAGAATCATATCAGTGTTTTGCCTTTTAAATGACTGGGTTATCTTCTGACTTCTAATAGCAGATGCCAATATGATTTTTTTACTCAGTTTCTCAAACAAATAAAAACCTATTAAAAATGCTGATATGTTCATTAAATGGTACAGTGTCATTAGAATAATCTTTTGGAGATGTATAGAGTATAAACATTAACATAAAACTTTTGCTAAGGTGTTTGCTTCCCACTAATGAGCACTGATCAAACATTTTAGTATTGGTCTCTTTGTTCCCTGTTGTACCATTTTATTGTGAAAGTTATTGCAGCATTTCAAAGAAGTGAGTGGAATAGAAATTTGAATAACTGAAGATGTAGCTTAATAATGTGATATTAAGTGAATTTTTCTGAAATTTCATTAAGA
This sequence comes from Parus major, assembly GCF_001522545.3. Lineage (NCBI taxonomy): Eukaryota > Metazoa > Chordata > Aves > Passeriformes > Paridae > Parus > Parus major. The sequence continues at coordinate 29,664,888 of NC_031776.1, forward strand.
TGGGTAAACTTTATGGGCAGAAAATTCCCTGGCACTTCATCCTTATTCTGGAAAGGAGTTTGAAATAAGGAAAGCACGTGACCAGGGTGCTGTAACCTTCAGGCCTATCTTGTGTAATAGCATTTGCCAGATCCCAGAGACTGAAAATGAAATTCTAGTTCGATGTAACTCTTTTGTCTTCCTACTTATAACAAGATTTGAGATCCCAGGGGGTTGTTTCAGCATGTCAGGTTAAGCCTCTTTAATCTCCTTATGATCAAACTTCATCCTCCAGAGCAGATAGTTAAGACTGAGTCTATCACAGATAGAATTTTTTTTATCCTAAAGGTCAAAACTTCATATTCCAGTTTAAGTAGTACAGAATAAAGTCTGAGCACCTTACACTTGTCCTTACTGAGCTTCCTCAGGCTCTCACAGGTGAACTTCCTTGCAGCACTTGCAGCCCACCTGTTTACCTTTAATGAGAGGAATATTTTAGTTTTTCCCTCTGAAATGCTGCCTTAGGGGACTTTTGGGAAGCATGTGATGTTTCCAGCTGTGATGGAGGAGCCGTCTGGCTCACAGGTCACTTCCCTCTGGGAACTGGTACCAGCCACATCTTACTTTACTTTTAATCTATCCCTGTACAGTCCTGCCTGGTGAAGGATTTCCCTGTAATTTTCCTCTGTGACATGGGAATTTTCTTGGATAAAAAGCATTATTTGGCAAAGAAATGGATTTTGTGGGTGGTGAATTACTTCTGCTGGTGAAACAGCAACCTCTCTGCCTAGTACCTGTTGGCAAAGGCTTGACAATATGTGTGTTGTTAACAGCTAGAGGTGATCACCTGGCAGACAGCAGCAACCTTAGCTGATAAATATCACCTTTTGTTGGTTTGTTGGTTTTATTTTGGTGATCCAAGAGAACTTATGAATGACTTTTTTCTGACATACTTGACATTAAGCATTTTTGTTGATTTATAGCACACACTGCCCAGTAAAGTCAATTCTAATCCACATTGTTTAGTTATGATGTGTAGTTTGTACTGCAAGACACATTGTCCATTCTCTAAATCGGTAAATACAGAGCTGATAATATGCATTTTTTATAAATATGCATTTTTGATAAATTTCCACATGTCTCACCAACATGTTCTTCTGCACATTACTACGCAAGCTAAACTCCACAGCTCAAGGTTTATTCAGATCAAGCAAAAAGCAAGGTCTAGACTTCAACAAATGTTTTAATTTACATTGAAATAACTGCTGTGAAATTTCTCCCTCAACCTGAAAAGTCTTTGAAAAGTCTTTCAGGTATTCAGTGACAGAACATACCACTTCTACACCTTTCCAGTGATACTACTTCACCTTTTATTTTTTTTCAATGCTACACATTAGGAGTAATTTGGAAAAAAACCATTATTTGCCCAGTTTGGGAAAGAGGATATTAGGATGCTCAGAAACAAGTTTAAGATCTGAATTGAAGGTTTTTGTTAAACTACACAGAAGTGTAATCAGATGCTTCTAGTGAAAATCACATCATAAATCACATTTCACATAGGGAAATTCTTGCACAGTATAATCAGAGGGGTTTTGCAGTGAATGATAAAGAAGTCAGGATTTGCCAAGATAAAATCAAAAATTGCCAGATTTGTCATTTACTTCTCATTCTTATCCCTCACTATATATAATATATATATATATTTTTCAGAATTCGGATGAACATAAGCTACAATTTATGCACTGAAGGTAGAGTTTGAGATGGGTGTGGCATTTAGTAAATGAAGTTTCATGCATATAACATTGAGGCTGTCATGACATCTTTCATTTTCTAGATTTAGCATATTAAAATCAATATAAAAAATGTAATAAATAGCTTTCTCTAACCAAGCACACATCAATTCTGAATACAAAGCAGAGGAAAACATATTGAAAACACATAATGAATTAGAAACAGCAAGTAAATCAAAGAAATTTTAATTATTTTTTTTTACATGAAATAGAGAATATGGGCATTTTATAAGCTGAACAGGGTTCCAAAAACTACTGTGTGCCCCTATACACAAACATCCCCTTTATTATTTTATTATCATGCAAATAAATGAGCTACTCAAATCAAGCCCCCTGTGTGCACTAATTCCATTCCTCTGCTGGAGAGATCATTCATGTGTGCTTTATAGTGCTCTTGCACAAAGTCTATAGGGCTTTTTGTTTTTTCGTGGTTTGTTCTTTGTTTGTTTGTTTTTTTAATTAAACTGAGTATAAGCTCCCTCACATTTTCACAGAGAAGGTGCCAGTGATATTTCACTTTGCATAATGTCAGCAGAGCATTCCTAACATGTTTCAATTCAAGTATGCTCCAGTTTGAATACAATTCCTAGTGCTTCATAATTTTATTTGCCACAGGGTAGAAAAGTGCAAAGGAAAATTTGATGTTTGACACCCATTTTCCCTTTAGCTGACAAGGTCAGCTGACTCCACCTCTAAGCAGATTTAATGTCAAGCTGTGTTAAGGATTCCTTGCTGAGCAGCAGGTGTTGTGTTCAGCAGGTCAGGACAGACCTGTGTTAGCAGCCTGGTCCAGATCTGCTCTCCTGAATTTCCAGAGAGCTCTGAGACCCCCATTTTGATTCCTGCTGGAGCCTCAGCACGGATGCTGGGCTCTGTGTGCACCACAGCAAACTGAAAGCCACACTCCAGCTGTGCACACACAGTGCTCCAGCTGTGCACCTGGTTTAGCCCAGCCCCAGGCACATCCAGAGCAGCACCTTGCAGGCACATTCAGCTGCATCTTGAGTCAGCTTTTGCTCTGCAAATGATACAGGCAGACCTGTGAAGCCATTGCCATGCAGGGAAGGACTGTTAGGAAAACCAGAAAGAATTCTTGTAAGATCTGGCTTATAGGGCAGATTTAAAGAACTATCATATTACAGTCTTTGGCACAAGAGAAGAATACCCTGTAAATAATTGAGTGCCTTGGCAAGTAAATACATCATTTTTAACACATTCTCTCCTACTGGGTTGATATATATGTGCTGAGACTTTTTATTGATGTAACACAGTTTAACACATAGGATACCTCCTGGTTATCTGCTACAAGGATAAGTTTGGTATCACAAGGCTACCACAATTCATAAAGCATCTTCAATTATCAGTGTATATATGGATGTGTAAACTATGTTCCAAAAGTCAGCTGCTGCCCAGTATGTGCTTTCTGCAGGAAAAGAAAGACATTAAAATGTGTCTGGTAAAGCAATGAAAAGTGCAATATTCACTAAAAGAAGACCATAAGATAACAAAAGCAGATCACACAAAATGGGATAAACAAGACTGCTGCCACAGTAGGCTCCCATCTACCATTACCCACACTCTTCATAAATAGGCAGTGGGATATATAGCACAGATAACATTTTACTGTGAAGAATGAACTAGTGCCCACACACTTTTATATGTCCAAGTGTGTGGGGAATGGTTGCTTAGAATCTGGTCTGGTATTGTTCCTGAATTTTTCCTGGGCAAAATGAGCTATGAGTGAAATTCAGAAGCAGTTTAAGCTCATACATCACCTCTGTACATCCCATTTGGACATGCTCACAGTAGCCACTGACAAGAAAAAAGGATGAGGTTTAGCAGAAACCAACAAGGGAAGAGAGAGGAACGTAAAAGCAATACATTTTTCAGCTTAGTAATTCACTGGCAAAACATGTGCAGTGGACATTGAACTGAAAAGTAAAGATTTCTAGGATAGTATTAAAGCAGAGAAACGGCCACAAAAGTAATCATTTGAATCACCACAAAATGCTGCTTTTTTCCAAAGAAATCTGCCTCCTTTTCACTGGCTCAGTGCCCTGTTTTAACCAATCTCCCTCCCTCCCTCCCTCCCGTATTTAAATCCCTTTTTTGTGCCCTTGCTCCTTCTGTCTGTTTTTCCAACCAGACTTCCAATCAAGGAACAACTTGATTATCCATCACAAGCACTCTAGTTTCAAGAGTAAAAAGTCTTAAGTAAGAAGAGTTTATGATTACATTTGTGGAAGCAGTTCTGCTGCCCAAGGAGCTGTGATAATGCCATCAGAGCTGCACAGAAAAGCCTTCCTGACTGGCCCAGCTACTATGGACATATATCCTGATGAAGCAAAAAATGACACTAGAAGTTTATTTTTGGCCAGCTTTTTTCTTCTGTCTGAGTCAGGTGAAAATAATTGCTTTTTACTCAGACTTCATCTGAGAGACTGGTATTTCAATTTTGATTTTTCTTCTAAATGTTATTGGGGAAAAGAATGTTTCCTGCTTATTCTGATCATTTTTGCATATACTCTCTGTTCTTTCTACCTTATAGAAGCAGAGGATGGTTTGGGTTGGAAGGACCTCAAAGATGATCTCATTACAACACCCCTGCCATGGGCAGGACATCTTCCACTAAAACAGACAACTCAAAATTATTCCAATCTACTCAGGGGAGAGAAGAGCCAATGACAGGGAAATTCCTGATTTAATTGTGGATGATATACCCCGAGCTCTGAAAGGGATTTGTGAATTATGTAGGTAATAATGTCACAAGCAACATTTGTGCCTTAGGAAGGAATCAAAAATAGGAGGAAAGAGGTAAAAAACAGGAAGAAAGAAGTGCACAATAAAATGTGTATAAGAGAAAGATGAGTTATTCCATTGACTCAGACAACTTTCAGCAGTGCAAAAACAATTGATAAACAGAGTTCTGTTTCTAAAAGTCGATTTCTATTGATTAATCTACTGTTTTTTCAAGCCATTAAATATCAGAATCACTCTAGTGCTACTTAGTAAATAGAGGAGAACTCTTTATTGGATCACATGTTACAGTAATTTGGAAATCATCTGTTTAAATTCTGAGTCCTTTTCAAAGTATGCACTTCCTTGCAGGATTCAGGGAAAAGGATGTAAAGACTTGAGAAAGAAGAAATGGAGATAAATCTTGAGGCTTTGGATAGACAGGAGATGTGTCAAGGTAAACAAAGTTTTATACTCTTTGTGTGTTGAGATAGCTGATGCAGAATATTAACTGTAGGCAATCTGATCAAATTCCTAATTTTTAGGATAAACTTCCTCAAACGAATTGTTCATTTTCAATGATTTAGAGATTCTACACTCCTCTGCCTCTTGAGAAAGAGGCCAAATCACCCAGAAGTGAGCAGTGGCAGTGGGGCTGTAAGTCAGACCCTCCTTTTTGAGAGGCAAAAGTCATTTGGGTTGGGTGGATGCAGTGACGTGCTTGAGTCCACATATCCTGAAATAACACCAGCATTTGCTTTCCCTTGATTTACCTGACAATGCCAGGGATTTATGTAACTTTTTCCTCTCATTGTTAGGAAAGAAAACCCAGAATGTCCAAATGGAAAACTTTTTGGGCTCTACACCTTTCTAGTTTTACTCTTCCCCTATTTGATGTACTGTTGCAGTCCCATCTGAGAGAAGCCTTGCATTTCTGATGAGGAGCCAGAGCACTCAGCTGTTTTTCAAATTGGCAGGCACTGGGTAACTTGTAGAGAAATTGAAGTGCTTGTTCTTGCTTACATGATTCATTGTTATTTTTCCCAGTCATTATGAATTGAAATAAGCCATCTGTTATAATAACAGTGCACCATGCACTAAGAAGCGTGGCTTTACCTAGGAACAGAAACAAATGTCACATAAAAATGAATTTGGGGATCCACGTATACATCCAAATTAGATAGCTCAATAATAGCAGCAATGGATGTGTACATAAAACTCATTTTGTGGCAATATTTACTGTTGTTTTCAAAGTGAGACACAGTAGGTTGATACCATTTGAAATGGATAAAAACAATCTATTTGCTTGAAAAGAATAGATTTCATTCACTGTCCCTCAATGTTAAATCCATGACTAACGAGGCAAGCAAATCTGACCTGGTGAGGAGATAGCTTTTTCTTTATCATTTTAGGTCAGTTTTAAAGTAAATTCCCAATCAGTTTAACAAAAACTGAAAAGTACTAAAAATACCTAAAGCCTTATGAACTGCAAAGGGGGATTTTTTTACAAATTAAAAGTAATCTACAAACCAAATTGCTGTGTCTGTGGTGACAGATCTTAACTCTCCTGCAGAGCTCAGTTGATGGTTTAGTCTTTGGGGTTTTTTTTTCTTTCTTCCTTGTCTGTTCTTTGAAAAGTTTGTACTTGACACTAAAATAGGGATAAAACTTTTATCACTGTTGTATCTTTCCTTACTTTTTATAAATATTTATATAATCATAATATGTAAGGAGGAATTAAAAAGTGTTCCAAAGATGCAGTTTTTGTACCATCAGCTGTTGCAGTGCTTTATCTTATATTCCCAATGACATTTTTCCATTGATTCTTCATATCTATCCTGGCCTTTATTCTTTAAAGTTAAGCACTTTTTTTTTCAGTCAGAATCAGCATTTGTTCTGTGTTCATGAAGTGAAACAACAGATTAAAGATCTATCTCCACACAATAATAGACAACACCTGCCATGGTTGGAAGTTCCCTTCCATCAAAACTCTTTGGGTACCTGGCCCCCCAGGATGTGTATTTTAGGTCTGTGTGAGGAATTCACATCCCAGCAGATGCTGTGGTACAGCTGGATCAAAACACACAACACAACTGGCAGGCGGTCCAGCTCAGCTCTGAAATGGGAAAAAAGGGCCAAAAGGGTAAAACTGGAATTTAAAGTCTTTAGGGAATTGTAGTCAGGTTCAAGAACACTGAGTCCTATAGTCCTGTTGAAGATCTTTAGAAACACTTCCTCCCCACCCCTGCTTTTAAGTGTGGTCTGTAGAACATTAGAAAATGTGGTGTGGGGTTAATTCTTTCCTCTGGCTAAGCGAATATTAATCCATGCCTTTTCCACTTCTTAATTAGATAAAGCCTGAAACTAAATTTCCAACTGCAAGTACATTATGAAACGTTCCCTAAATTATGTATGAAAGATTACTAGAAAATTCTGCTACAGAGCCAGTAAGCTCAGGATGTTAAACATTAAACTTATATTTTCTCTCATGTTTGGATTTGCCATCAATGAAAATGGGAATTTTTTGGGAATTCATTGGGAAAGGGCCCCAGTTGTATTCTTCCCTGGCACCTCTAGGTTCTGTATATTTTTTTGAATACTGGAATCAACTATCCTGTTTTTATTCTTGCCAAAAAGCAGATGACACCATGATTTCAGTAGTAGAAGATAGTCCTTATCACAAGCTACAGCTGGAACTTGAATGCTGCTCCCTGGGAGAGATTGTGCTGCAAACTAAAGAACAGCTCCAGATTGTTATCAAGGTATTCCAGATCTTTCTGTAAACTTGTGAGAAAGTACCATAATTTATTATGTAATATCTGCAAAGATTCACTTCACTGTCCTCATCTGCAGATATTTCTTTACTACTAAATATTTGATAAATCACCTAACAGCCTCTTCCTCAGTGCTTGAATATCTGTTCAAAAGAGCTTATGATTAAAAAGATAGGTGACATTTTCTCTTGAAAACTATTATTAACCATATATTGTGTCACCAACAGGTTAATTCAGGCACACATAGACACATATGAATCCTTAAGGGAAAGAGTGAGAACCATTTACACAGGGCATGCCCAAAACCAAAACATGGTGACTCTAGTAAATAACAATTCAGCTTTCAAGGCTGAATTGTAACCAAATTCTACTCCTGAGACTGAGCTCAGACCATGGGGCTGCTGTCAGTTGTAAGGTTTCTCTTCAGGTCTGCTGATTCTGGGTAACCTCAAAATATGTGTCAGTCATCCCTTAAATGTGCACAGCTCTCTGCACACACAGGTACTCCCTGTCCTCCAGACCCCCAGAAATGAACAGGAATCCTTGGAATGGAAAGGGTACCTTAGCAGGGCATTGCTGCTGTACCTGTTGTTAGATATCACACCATTATCTGAGACATTCATCTCCTGTCCTCGTTCAGCTTCAGTAATAATGTGTCATCTAAGACTCCTGACTCTTAATTAGAAATCATCTGCTGTTCTTCACCCTGCTCTGTCATGTCCTGCTGCGACTCTTCTGTCAGTCTGCTCTTCCCTGTGATATGATACAAGGTGGGAGAGCACAGGGGTTAATGCAATTATTTACATATGGTAATACAGTGTATAGCAGGGAATTAATGAAACAGTTTGGAGAATTTCAGAGCTAAAAAGAAATTAGACACCATCTCTTCACCAACTTTCCAAGTGAAATGTGCTACATTTAGCATTGAGCTTCTAAACTTTATGCTCCTTGCACAATTCCAATGTCACCTTCTGGGTTGTTTTTTCAGAACAAGGTGCAATTGAGCTGGATTTGGAGGAACTCAAAGATGGTAGACATAAAAACTTATTCATTTAGAGTTTTTGTCAATGTTTATGGAAACAGGCATACGGAATTATCTCCCCTTATAGTTTCATTCCTCTTTATAATTTGCATTTCTCCAAAGTGGTCACAAACCCAAAGAAAGAACAGAACGTGGTTGCCCTTTTGAAAATAACTGCAAGTATTAAATGCTAAGTTTTGTCTCAGTGCAGAATCCAGATATACTGAAGTAGGAGGGGAAAATTGCCCTGACTTGCAGGAGGCTGGGATGCCACCCACAGAGGTGCCTGATTGCCAGAGAGCTCTGGGTATCTGCTGTCTGAAAATCACCGTAGGCTCTGGTGTCTAACATTGGCCAGTCGAAAGCAAGACCCAGAAATAATCAGTGCAGGCTGAAAAAGCTGTGCAGAATGATGTCCTTGTGAGAGCAGTTCCAGCAGGATGATTCACACCAGCTGAGGAGCTGCACGCAGGATTCTGCATGTACAACACGCATGTGGTTTTCTGTATATTTACAGCTATACCTTTGAGGAATCATTGATTAGGAATATAAATATTTTTGCACAATAATCATTTTAATAGGCAATTACATTAGTTATTTAAATATTTTCATAATTGCTCAGCTCACAAACATGAGCGCTGAAAAAGAGCATCTGATAATATAATGCCATTATTCCTAATGATCCACGGGCTAATTAATGTTCTTTGTGATACTGGTAATTTAAAATCTATCAGATTGCAACTGCAAACATAGACATAGCATGTCAATGAAAGTTGTAATGGAGCTTACATTCATCCCAGAGCTTGAGCATGTTCTTATCAGTTACAAGCACAGGCAATATAGGAAAAACAGATAGCAGAGGCACACAGAAGTTTTTAAGGCTGTTTTCCAAATGCAGGGGCATTTGAGGATAGAAATACATTCTATGGCAGACTTTGTATGAAGGGTTATGTTTTACCAAGTATTTGAGACTTTGAGAGTCTTTATGACAGTATTTCAGTGTGGCAAACCTGATTGAGGTGAGGATGAAATTTACCCTGACTTAGATGCCATCAGGAAACTTTGGGAGCAAATTGATCCCCTGCTGTCTCCCAGCTCTCTATTCTGCTTCCAACTGAGTGAGAATCCCAGACAACTCCTCAAAGCAGTGAAATATCAGTATTATAGTCTCAAGCCATCTTGGGGATGTTCCTGTCCCAGATGTTAGACAAAATCTGCCTCATTGGTTTGTTCAAGCTTAAGTTGGTGTAGAAACAATTTGGAAGAATCTTTAAAGATCATCTGCTCCAATCCCCCTGCAATGAGCAGGGAATCCTCTACTAGAGAAGGTTTCTCAGAGCCCTGTCCAACCTGACCTTAAATGGTTTCAGTAATGTGGAATCCAGCACCTCTCTGGAAGCCCTGTGCCAGCGTTTCACCACCTTTGCTGTAAAAAGTTTCATCCTTATATCTAGTCCATTCTCTTTTAATTTAAAACCACTGCCCCTTGACCTATCACAACAGGCCCTACTGAATGTTTGTACTTCTAAGCCCCCAGTGAGCACTAAAAGGCTGCAATAAGATCTCCCTGGAGCCTCTTCTTGTACCTTGGGAATGGGTGAGTGGTGGCAAAGAAGAGTCCTTTAACAAGACCTTTTTTGTTAGATCAGGTCACTAGATGCTTCCACACACTGGAACTTGAGCATATATTATTGGTAACAAATTCCCCTGGAAATATAATTTCATCTTCTTAAGCCTTGATTGTGTCTTTTCTTGGATTAATAAATATCAAAGCTGTCATAATGACAGAATTAGCATTGCCAGTTCAGGTCAGAATGAATATTTCCCTGAAAAGAGTCCAAAGGAAACAATTTATGCTGTGTTCAGAAACCTGTCAGGAAGGGGTTGGAATGTGCATTACTCCTTAACAGAAGTGACTGCAGACTTTATCCATCATAGTCTATTCCAGGGATGCTGAAGTCACAAGAATTTATGGAGAGGGAAGAAGGGACCTATAGGCACACATGAGCAGAGGCAGGGATCCATTTTTCAGTGGAGGCAATACAGTCACTTAAACTAAGAAAACAAGCAATAAACAAAACGAGGCAGTGACAGCTATTAAAGGTCTGAGTCATTACCATTCTGAATCATTACCATTCTGAATGCAGAATAAATAAGTAATATGATTTAGTATGCAGAATAAGCAATAGGTAGGTGTTTGTGAGTTTAATCAGTGATGGTGAAGCTGAGGAGCAGTATCTTGGTTCTGTGCCATGCAAGATGTCACAAGAGACACCAGGCAAAATCCCAGCCCAAAATGAAATTAATGAGACTCCTCCCAGTGATTTCTGATGGATTAGGATTTATTGCCTTTTTTTTCCCCACCAATAATCTTGCACTGTAATTTACTTTCTTAGCACTGATACTCTCATTTGGAGTACATCTTGTCACGTTTGTGTAGGATGGCAACTCTATACACACAGTAAAGCCAAATGGTATGAGTGTTGAAAAATCTGAGGAATTCTTTATACATGAAATGTCTCCTTAGGAGTACAAAACTAAAGTTAAGAACCAGGGAATTTATCTGCAGTCTGGCTTCACTGAGAAGTTCCAATCATCTGTTGTAAATGTTGGCATAACCATACATCTCCTCCTCCCTTTAGTTCAGATTTGTAAATGCAATGAAATCTTCCATGGTTTATTCTGAGAATGGAGAATGACTGTACTTTCATGGTGATGTAATTGCTCTATAATAGCTAATAATTATGCATCTGCAATATCATAAGCACAGTGTTGTGAACTCCAGTGCAAGCAATTAGGTCCTCTGTTATATCTCAGGAAATTATTTTAGAAATGTGATGAGGCTCAGTCAGTCGTGCAGACAGATGCTATTTTGCATTTGGCAATGTGCTGAAGATAGGTTAGCTAGCCCTTTTGAGTCACCATCCCTTGTTCTAGGAGGTCTGTCAAAAACGCTGCAAAAGCTACCTACAACTCTGGCACGAAAAGCAAAGAAACACAGTGAGAAGAAAACCGAGCAGGGGGAAAGCAGATTTCCTTGAAAAACAGATGGCACTTACGTATTTGCTTGTGTCTTTTGTGCTTTCAGTTTTGTTGCTTTAAAGCACAGTGCTGGAATTTGGTTCCCACTGCCTTTTGGAGACTCTGGCATCAAGCAGCTCCCGTGGAGTGTGCTGTGTGCTCACATCCTGCACTCCCCTGGTTTGACTAAGGAACAGCACTGTGAAAATCTTTTTATTAGAAAACTGAATTTAAATGTAATTTTAATACATTGACATGCTTTCCTTTTCCACGTAGACAGAATCCACAGCCAGCTCTTGCAGATCTGTGTTTCCTGGGACCTGTAAGGCTTCCCCACTGTAGTGTTGTGTTGCTTTACCTAAACCATAGAATTTTAGACTAATTAAGATTAGAATGAACTTTTAAAGGTCATTGAGTCCAACCCCCTGTAATGAGCAGGGACATCTTTAACCAGATCAGGTTTCTCAGAGCCCCAGAGTCTCCAGAAGCTCAAGGATTAAATCTTTCATAAGGAATTGATTCATCCTCATTACCCTTTTTCTGTTGTGCTTTTTCCTTGCATTTAGAGGGGCAGAGGAGCAAACAGTCACAAAAGTAAGGAAGATTTTATGTGAAAAAATGATTGTACATTTTGCATTGCTCAGTTTAAACATAATTATGATCTGGCATCTCCTGCAATTGTTAAAGGCTCACTAGAGTATGACAAAAGGGCGTGAAAGAAAAAGCCTGCCAATGGAAAAAGAGACAGATTCCTTTCAGCTCCTCTCCTGTTGATGTTGTGCAGATTGTTAGGTAAAAGGTTGATTCTCTTTTTTTTCTTCATTTATTATTCTTTGCTGGCAGCCAAAAATAATTGTCAGACTGGAAACACAATGGGAGCTTAGAAAAAACAACAAAACGTGACAGAAAAAGGGAAGAAGGACTGCAGAAAAAGGATTGAGGAGATTGTATTGTGTGAGTGAACTTGAAAAGGTGGATACAATCTGGACCTGGATAAGCTGCCCTGTGAGAAGGACTGAAATGGTAAATATTGTGTACACTATCTCTATCAGCCTCTGCTGACAGTGGGACTGCAAACACAGGGATTGTGATTGTAGTCTCAGGTCTATGGGAATGGCATTAGGAAAATGTCAAATACTGTTGAAATTATGCCCTGCTTGTAAAATTCCTTTTATTCTTTGAAGACTTCTACAAAAAACCAGGATATAGCCTTTACAGTTCTCGGAGGACAGCTGTAGGTTTAGGCTTTATTTTCTCCTTTGCCCTGGGGAAATTTCCCGTTGACTGTGGTTGACAGCTACACTAGAGACCAAAATTCCTCATAAATCATGCTGTGAGTCAAGTGCATGGCTCTTCTAAAACGTGCTATCCTTGCAGGACACTGCTCCTGCCACAGACACTGCAAGTGCTGAGCAAAACCAAAAGGTGCCAAATGGGGCAAAGATGACCGTGCTGCCTCTGGGGATGGGTGGGGAGCAGAGACATCTTTCACTGGAGAGGATTCTTCCCTCAGCTAGAAAAAACAGATATTGCAAGGCCTGTCCCACTTCCTGAGCAGGTGTCATGCTGTCTCTACAAAGCATTTTCTGATTTTGATTGAAAGATGAGCACTTAAAAATATTTCTTCTCTTCACAGTGTGGGAGGTTTCCCCTGGCACATGCAAGCTCATTTTAGATAGACTATCTATTCACTGGCTCAAAATATATTTTTGGGGTAACTGCTCTATAAATTGCTCTCTAGAAACTTTTTCTATAATGCTATGTCTATTAGCTTGAAAAGAAAAATTCTATCCTCTTACAAAGTTTTCCATTGTGGGTCTTTTTGGCTCCCACATGTAAAGATACCTTTAAAAAAAAAAATAAAAAAATCCTTCCTTTTAAATCCTTCCTTTTAAAAAAATCTTTTCGCTACACAACTAATTCTGAGTTGATTGTCCAGTGCTGGGAGCCCTATAAATACAGTTGGAACATTAGCATTGGACATCATACCTTAATTCTTTTAAGCAGGCTGATATTAATATTTCTTGCAATAGAACCAGTCAGTAAGGCCCACCTTGTCCACAGACCTGTCCCACCACGTAGGAGGATTGATGTGGGATTTGCCAGGTGGGTTTCTTTTCCTCAGGGCAGTGTGAGCACCAGGCTGCTGCCAGGCTTAGCATTTTGGGCATTGTGCAGTGAAGAGAAAGGTTTAGTGTTGGGAAAGAGGCCATTGTGGTTTCCAGGGTGTCCTGTCTGCCCTTCACATTTGGTTCAAGGAGGACACAGAGCTCCTGTGTGTCCCATGGCACTACAGATGATGGGATTTTTACAGCATGGTGCCCACACAGCAGCCACTGAATCCAGCCCTGTCTGTGCATCACCCCAAACCAATGGAGGCAAACAACATTTGCCTTTACAAAGGTAAAAAATGTTTATTTCCTTTACAAAGCTTGGTAGACTCCTTTATACCCAACATAATCAATGATCTTTTGGTAACTACATTCTGTTCATGTCTCCCCCACTCGATTTGGCTCAAGACTTTATTTCACACCCTCAGAGCACCCCCAGACATTGGCAGATAAGAATCTTCAGCTTCATACTTCTAAGTTTAATATCTCTAATATTTATTTGTTTCCTCAGGTTGAACACAACAGCAAAGATATCTCACTGGGGCTTTAACACAGAGAGCTGTGCTAATCAGCCACACTCAAGTTCTCATTAAGGCAGCCACTGACAATAATCACAGCTGACATTCTTAAGGCTTTTTATGGCCTTGTTTAAGCCTGAAACTGGTATTCCTGTCTTCTCTCCCTACTGCTTTTTTGGAGAGGCAGCTGTAGCCCATGTTCAAAAGCCTTTGCTCTCTTAGCCTTCTTCATTTAAAAGGACTTCATAAGCTTCAGGACAGGTATAAAGTTACTTGTTTTCTACATCTGGATTCCTGAGTCAGAAAAAATACTACGGAGAGAAAAATTAAATAAAACTCAGAAACAGCAAGAAATAGCTATATTGTGTTCTCCAGCAGTATCTTCAATTAACAAATTCACTTTTAATTCTTTTTCATCTTCATCTTTCTTGATAACTTGTGAAATTAATTTCTTCAGATACTGCATCTTTTACTTTTGCACTCCTATTTTCTCTATTTTTAAAAATTACATTTTGCTGAACAGACTATATGCTACTTAACAAGAATAATAATTTATCTTATTGCAATTGCATGTCATCACCCATTGGTCAGTAACAATGACTGGCAATGCAATTTTCTTTGCAATAAAACTAATTAATATGCACATCATTATCTGCTGTTCGGATATTTCTAAAAGCAAAATGTGATTTTTTTTAGCAAGCAAATAATGAAAAAGAAATCATAGAGAATGCTCAAAATGGTATTTGAATACATAAAAAAATATGAGTAGAAGTTGGCTTAGAACGACCATTTCCATTAGGAAATAAATAAAAAACCCCAGTCTCCTCTTTTAGTTAGCTCTGATGGATTTCTTCTGGAGAAGCAGCAGAGTAGTTTTAGCCAATCATAACAGCATAATGCATCAGGAAAAGAAGGAGATAGGTTTGTGATTCCTCAACAAGTACACCTGACTTCACCTTTGAAATGGAGCACATTTTTTAGCGATGTTTCTCAGTGCTCTCTCTATTGCATCATCCTAATTAATCGTGTGCTGAGCTGAGGAAGTTCCTAAAGGTTTTGTGACTAATTCCATCTCACTTCTCAAATAGAAACATTATAAGTGGTAGCAGGAAACTGGGTGCCAAGACATCGGAAAAACTGCAGTTATTTTTCACTTTCTTAAAACAGAATTAAGGGAATTATATCATGGTTCTAAATTTAAGGCCCCGTATAAAAGGGTCCATGCAATTTTTGGCACTTGTCACTAATATTTTACTAACTTCCCATTAGATAATTTGGCTAATGAAGGCTGTGCACAAATGAGGAAAAATACTGCATTCTGCCAAAGCCAAATAGTTTTTGAATTAATTGCAGTAACACATTAGCAGCTCACAGCAATTCAAATTTCTTCAACTCTTAAATGCATCCCGATGTAAGACTATTAATATCTGATACAACATTATTCTATGAAATATTTAGACACATTAGAAAAGAAGATGAGAGAAAAAATAAACAATTCTGGCATTTAGTCCACAGAAATTGACCTCTCAGAATTTTTTTTAAACAGACCATATGCACTCCTATTCTGAACTTCTGTTAAGAAAATCAGTAGAAGCTGAAGTTACTGAAGAAGCAATATATTGTCAATTTTCCTTCCTTTCAGTCAGTGAATTAGTTTATTGTTGTCATGAAAATGATGAAACATAAGGATTTCCCTGTCCAAATCAGAGTTTTCAGTGTTAGTATTTTGATGATATAATTTCTTTATGTCTGCATATTCTGTTATTACTCAGAGGGATTACAGCAATAAGTACTTTCTTCATCATCCAGAGGAATATATTCTTTTGCTAAATTAATGAATGTTCCTCAGTCTCAGAGTACCATCCTAGCCAGGGACAGAGAGTGCCCTGCCAGACCCCACTTTGAACAGAGGCACCCAGGAACTCATCCACAGAAAGGAAATTCCATATATAAAACACCCAGCAAGATTTATGCTTTTCATAAAGAAATCAGGTGGCATGTGGATCTTCTTTCTGGGGATGGACTAACTCATGTCATAGTCACCCAATGCGAATTGCAAACATTTTTTGGACACTTGGAGCTCAAAATTTCTATTGAAAATTCTGCCTGAATTTTGTTCACTTGAAATGTTCACAAGGTATTATTCAGAGGAATGTGACAGCTATAACACAGAGTAAGTTCTGCTTCTACCTTGGCACATTTGAAACTCAAATAGATGAACAAAAGGTAACAGAAGTAAACAGAGAGAAAAATAACATAAGAAAACACATTGTTTTTTACTTGCTGCACAGCTATTCAAGTATTTCTGTTAACAACCCCCCCAAACCACAAACACCCATAAGAATGTTAATGAATAGAGACTAAAAAGGGGAGAAATTAGGGTGAAACCAAACACCCAGTCAAAATTCATGTACATATTGCAAACCTTGCTTTTCAGAATTCAGCCAGCACATCTCTTCTGCCACATCATAACCAAGGAACCCTGAAGCCCTCCCTGTGTCGTGTGTTTGTAAGAGAGCTGACCCATCATACTCAGGGTGGCTAGCCAAGGATTTTAGAGAAATGCCAACAGCAGGCTGATATTTTTATTAAAGCCTTCCTTAGCACTTGATAAAGGGAAAAAATGTGAACAAGTTCCCTGTGGTTGAGGAGTCTACCATTTTAACAAGTTTGTGTAGAAAATACAGTTTATTAAATAATAGTATTGTTTTTCCATCTATTATTGTCTGACAAGGTTGATATTAATCAATGGTAGTCAAGAATTTAGAGTAATTTAGCAGCTAGGGTGTTGTCATCTGTCCAGTTGCCTACTGACAGAAGTCATCAGATCTTTGTGCACAGCAGCCATCCCTCCAAACAAGCTCTTGCTCTCCTAGGCGAGTTTACATATGGTGAATTTATCACTAGTTACAATTACTGTGGTTTATAACTTAGAAGCAAATGTAGCTCCCTCTTCACCTTCAGTTTCCCTTCCTCATGAATTTTAGTTTGATATAGTAGGAACCAAAATTTCCCCAGCACAGCCCTGGAGTCTTAGAAAATCTACCACGACCTGGTCTGTAACTCCAGATTAAAAATGTTATTTATATTTTGTGTTGTTTTTTTTCCTAAGAGTAAACGCAAGAAATCTGTTTCACTACAGATTCACTACACAAGTAATTGCTGTGTTGCTTTCTATTTAAGCTCAATTAAAAAGCACCCCTATGAATATTTATAAATTTCAGCATGCAGAGACACACATAAACAAAGTGTGCAGCGATGTCACTCCTCTGCCAAGCCGCGCTGCCGTGGCTGGGTCACTTGCCAGAGCGGGGTTCTGGAAGGAATGAGCAGATGGCACAGTAGACAAAGCAGAATGAAAGCTTTTGATCATGGCTGTTGGGTGTGTTACCCAGCAGAGCTGTGATTATGTTTCCTTGATAGCAAAGGAAGAGATGAAATAATTTGCTGAGCTTGTGGGTTATTGAAGCTGCAGCAGCACACTGGTGCCTTTGGGCTCTCGGCTACTTGGAGTGCTTTGTTGACAAGAATTGGAGAAGGGCTTTCACTCTTTGTGTGCTTTGTGCACCAAACCTGTTCAGCAACACTTTGTAGGTTTTACATAAACACTGATGGTCCTGGCTTTAGGGTTTTCACTGCTCCAGGAAAACTGGAAACTGTCCCCACTGTCACTCATATTAAATGATCAGATTTCCAGAATGATGATGGATGAAGTTTCTGAGCTGTCTAGGAACCTTAATACTTTTTCCTGAATGATGCCAGTGAAAGGAAACATCTCTTTTTGGATGGTAATGTTTGACAAAATCTTTCCAGCCCTCTAAGAAACTCAGTCAAAAAAAAAAAATTATAATAAGAGAAGATAAATTTAATTACTTAGCTATTGTGAAAGAAACAGCAGAGTCTGGAATATGCTGGATGCTCTTGAAATGCTTGAAGACAGTTTGTTCTGAAACTTGCAAAACTTATTAGAATGGGTCAGATTTGATTTGTATTTCAACTGATGAAAAAGAATTGATTAAACTCTCATCATGGGGTATTTCAGTTTCATTGAAAGTATTTTTATGTGAAAGTGGTCAACCATATCTTCATTTTAAAGTATTATCTTAATTAATATTTTATTTTAAACAATGACATAATGGTTTGCCTTGCTTGCTATCTTTGTGAAATCAAAATACTATATTTTAAAAATTACTTCTTATATTGCTTACACTTTTCTCTCCCCTCAATATACATATTTGAATAACTTGTCTTGTAAAGCAGGCAGACAAAATTTTTATTCAGTGTCTCTGAAATAGATAAAAACATTTGTTATTGTCTTAAACATTTGGAAGTAAGGATGCAAATTGAAAGATAAAGAGAAATGTGATATGTCACACCAAAGGCATGTCAAAGCACTCTTTTTACCCTAACACAGCAAGAAGTCTAAAACTTAGGAAAGATTTTATTTAAGGATGTTTTTTCTCCCAAGATACCCTCCAAAACCTTTTGTATCAGGTACCTCCTGAGCTGGAGGTCATATTATGCATTTTTTCCTATGAATTTGTTTCCTTTGGTTTCTATAATTTTAGCACCCATAATTGCTGCAGCGAGGAACTCTGCAGTTCTAACATGAGATGTAGGAAAAGCTGCTTTTCTGTGGTTTATTTTTTTTATTCTGCTCACAGCTAATTGCACTTGATGTCTCCTCGCTCCTGCACTGGAAGAGACGCTGGATAATCAATTCCTTTTTGCCTTTGCCAAGCCTGATTTACCAGACCTTTATCAAATCCTCTTTCAGCCGTCTTTTCTCCAGCAGGACAAGTCCTTGTCTTCTCAGTCAAAGTAAGAACAGTATTCAATATTCCTTTTCATCTTTGTTGCCCTTCTTTGAGCCTTTTTGTAGAGGAGGATGAGAGCTGTGTCTCACAGATTTATGCAGGAGCATAAATGTTTCCTATTTGTTCTCTTTTTTCTCTAAAAGGTCTTAGCATGCTATTTTCTTTTTTCAGTCTTTCTGAGCTATGGAAAGTACCTGAACTACACATCATAACCCCACTCTCAGCAACTTTGCTGAGCATAGATCTCTTCCTTTAATATGCAAAATAATTTTATATACAAAATAACCTTTTTTCCCCCCACCCATGTACATTACATAACATGTACCCAGATTGAATTCTATTTGTCCTTTTTGTTTCCCAGATCCAGTTTTTCAGTATCCTTAGGCCAATGTTTGCAGCAACAATCTCTTGATCTTACAACCTCACAACTGTATTTTCAGCAAAATTTTCCACATATATTAAGGAATTTTTTAAAAAAATGGATAAGCTCCTAATTTCATGGGTTTTTGTTGCATTTAATGGCTTGTAGCTCCCTTGATCATTCATAGTATATTTCTTGAAAATTTTTCATCCTTATTGTATCTGCCCCTTTCTCCTTCTCAGATATGGAAGTGAGTTTAAGGGACACTTTATGCACCACTAACAGCTGTTCACTTTCTGGTCCTTGAACTTCTTTTGGATTCCTAGCTAAGTTCTTATTGATGCAATTTGTCCCTGTCCAATTTTGTTGTTTGCCCTGTAAAATGTATTGACACCTCAGTTTGATTCAGCTCTTCAGTGAGTGCCCCATAATGAAGGGCTACAGTGCAGAAACCTCCCCAAGCTCTTCCACAACAAATATAAAGGCAGAAAATTCATTCTGTTTTCTGGTTTGCCCCTTTTTTTCCCTGGGTGATCCTTTTGTACCTTTATTATCTATTGACTCTAGAGACCTTCTGGAAGGCTTTTTACTGCTAATGTGTTTGAAGGACAATGTATTAAGTGTATAAACACAGCTGGTAAAGACTTTTCAATTACAAGCTATTTTTGGTCTCTCTTTCTATGTCTCTTACATTCAACTTGCCAATACCTGTATTCTGTGTTTTTCTCATTTGAAGAGAACCTTAGATTTTCTGAAAGCTACTACTCAACTCGAACAACCTCCCTTCCCCAAGGTGTAGTCAGACCTTCATTTTTCCCTTTCTCAGAAGATTTCTGAAACGTGATATGCATTGAAAATGTCATTACAGTGCCTACCTGAAGACTGCAAAGATTTTACTCAACATCTTCCCCTTAGAAGAAATCTAAGACCAAGATTATGTAAATATTTAACACTTTAAGAATGTGGTTTGGCCATCATATCCACATACCTTTATGGAAAACTAATTCAGTATGTGCTTTTCTGTCTGTCTGGAATTCAACAATCAACATTAGTTTAGTTTGAAGGGTGAGTTTAGAAGAGCTGTGGTCTTAAAATTGTGCTTATATCAGTGGTACCTCAATGTGCACACATTATAGAAGAAGTTTTTCGTCCTCAGTTGAATTTTACATTGACCATTGTTCAATTATTTCAAAAAGTGAGGATTACAGCACACAGTGTAGCAAGCTATTAACTTAAAGCTTGTTCCTCCCTATTTTATTTCTTAAGAGTGCTGAGCCAGTTAATTCAGGAATGGGGAACAATCATACATTCAGAGTCTAGAGAACTTTGCACTCTATGAAAATTTGATTTTTAATGCTTCCTTGAAAAAATGAAAATGGATAAAAAGAACTAGTGTTGAGGTGGGGTTGGTTGGATGGGTTTTTTTTTCCTTTTTCTGAGATCTTTCTTCTGGGAAAAGACATATTTTTGCAGTGTTGTGCAGAAAATACCATGCTGAAGGCTTTGGTAAATTGAAAAGTTTAAATGACAGAAGGAAAAGCAGGAGATACGGAGCTGAGTAATGTGGCAACTTCCATCTTGTACAATGTGAATTACCTTTGAAGTACTTTTAGAAGTTAGTATGCTGAAAAGTGAGAGTGGTTTAAGGTTTGGGATATGGCCATTCATTGTATCTCACACTGGCACAAGGAGACAGACATTGAAGGTCCTGGTTCAAAGCACTCAGGGAAAGGATTTTGGTAAATCCCCACCCAGTGAGATCAGCACTTGGGTTACTCAGTGGGGCTCAAGTGGCTCACCACAAACTCCCAAGACTGGTGTGCTCTCAGGAGTTTTATTAGTTGGGTTAGCTGAGCTGGAAAGTTATCTTAGTTTACAGCAGGTTATTTGCTGCAGACACTTCATTTCAATTTTGTTTAAAAAGTCTTGTGAGCTTTTTCATTGCTGTTTTTCCCCCATTAATCTTGATGCATTTCACATAAGAAAGTTTAGACAAAGAAGATCTTGTGCATCTGCTTCTTGTGCAGAAGGTAAGTGCATAATTGAATGGATCACAAAGAGCTGTAACATTGTTGAGGCTGGAAACAATGCAGGTCCACACAACCACACCTCTTGTAATGGAAGTTCCAACACTGAAAACAAGAGTGCCAAAATCAGCCTCAGAGCTTCCTCAATCAAATGGAAAGAGTGCAAATATATTCCTGCCAGTGGAGAAAACATGTTTCTAAGAAGGCAAGGAGATGATTCAAAACCTCCAGAGAGCTTTGTGGCGAAATCCCAACATTTTTCTTGGAAAATACATTCCATAGCAGAACAGTCATTTGTCTTAACACCCCATGGCTGCCTCCAAACAAAGCGTTCTGCCAGTGACTGGCACAAACTTCAAGCTGCAGCCAAAATCAAGCTGGTTCTTTTTATTCTTTCCTGTTTTTTATTTTTTCAGTCTCTCAAGGGCACATCTCATAGCCTGGATTAGAACACAGAGAAAGGCAGATGGCAGCACCATTTGCATCCTGAGTGACAGCAGAGGTTGCCAAAATGCTGATTAATGGCCTCATCCCCTCACAAACCTTTGTTAACTCAACTCTGCTCGACTGTGTAGTGTTATCTGAGGACCCAGAACAGGGCAGGCAACTCCCTAAAGACTAAAGGCACCATCCCAAAAGGATCTGCAGGCTTTGTTCAACACTTTGCACCCTAAAAACATCACTACAACAGGAAAATGCTGGGGCAGGTCACTGACTATGCTGCAGCTTGGGAAATTAGGGAAGGGACTGTAACACCTTCACGCACCTCTGCTCTAGAATATGGCTCGTAAGGAGAGGATTTTAAGAGGCCATTCATCTGTTTTGCTATTCTAGCATTGCCTTTTTCCCCAGAATGTGGCAAATCTCCAGAGCAGGACCATCTGACCACGTTCTAACTACTCCAGAGCAGCCCAGGTGGGATTGGCTGCACTCAGGGGCACAGGCAGAGGAAGAGCTGCTGTCACAGGGGTCTGGATGGGAAGAAATGCAACCCAGGAATGAGTGATTTCACTCAAAATCTGTTATCACCAAAATATTGGATGAGATGTTGGAAATCTAATGGTTGTCATGAGTTTGGCCCACAGAGGAGGGGTCCTTTGCCTGTTTTGTGGGACAGAGGCTTCTATTGCAAAATCTACCTTCCAGTTTCAATTAGTAATGCAGATCCTCTCAATAAATATAGATCTCTTCAACTGATGTCCTCTTCATCTAGTGCCTATTTTTACATGTTATCCAGAAGGAATGTAAATAATGAATATCCTCTGAGCCACTGGTTCAGCCCTGGTGCAGCAGGACACCCAAAGGGAATGAGAACATGGCACAAGGTTAGATGAGATTTTCATACAATGTGTGATCCCAGAGTAAGGTCAGATCTCTCAGGAGATAAAGAACATGGGATTTGCCAGGATAAATTGGCCAATAACAGCTGCTTTAGAGGGAGGGGAGGAATATAATAAAAAATGAGCAAGAAAACATTTTTACTACTTCAGGTAGTGAATAGCAGACTGCTGTGCATGAGGAGGATCCCCAGAGGGAAAGATGGTTACATTAATAACACTTTCTAGTTAGCTTTTGGATCTGATTTCCTTATGCACTGACAGGGCAGAGTTTCCAGAAGCACCACACTGTGATGGGCAATACAGAAATGTCTGCTCTTGGATCCAGCTGATAAAATGTCCCAGTCCAGGAGGTTCTGCACTGCTACAATCCAAGGTTAGTGCTGTGCTCTGGGAGGGCACTTTTTGGCAGTGTTAGAGTATCTGTCAGGAGCTGCTGGTCCCCATCTTCCAAAGCAATATTGCTGTTCTTCCAGAGACAACAATGTGGGCTCAATATTATATTGAAGATTTTGCACTGATTGGTTTTGTAATATCTTTCTCCCTAAAGATGATCTGGCCTGCTTGGGATAACACTTCCTCATGAGTTTGCCTATCAAAACTTTCTCTGTAAGGTACTTAATATGGAATAAAAGCAGAACCAAATACCTTAGAATCTTATCTTATTGAATGCATGTATCTCTGCATTCAGTGTTTTTACTCTTGCTCATCACAAATCTACATGCAGTGATTTTAATGATAATTTTCTTGAATATTTAATAAGAATTGTGTAGTTGGAAAATTAGAACAAATTGCCATT
Organism: Parus major; assembly: GCF_001522545.3. Taxonomy (NCBI): domain Eukaryota; kingdom Metazoa; phylum Chordata; class Aves; order Passeriformes; family Paridae; genus Parus; species Parus major. Next base: position 29,688,179 of record NC_031776.1, read on the forward strand.
TAAAGTAATCCATAATTGACAGAAACTGCACTTTTGTGTCTTGTAACCCAGAGGCCAAATGAAATTCTAGTCATGACATGACCCAGTTGTTTTGAATTTGCTTACATTTGTTCCTGCCTTTTCTCGGTGCTGTACAAGTGTCAGGTGATGATTTCTCCTGCTAGATGAAGGAAAAGAGATCAGAATAGCCAGAGTAGCTGCATCATTTCTGTCTGGGTGAAATTCACATCTGAGGAGATGATTGTCACACAAAGAAGGCATTCAGACATTGGAACATGATCACTGGGGACCTGCTGTGATCTCTGAGATTGTCTAAACCATTGACCCCAAAATTCTTTCTGGTTCATACAGGCACTATGGTCATGGACATTCTGGAAGCACTTGCAGGGGAGTTTCCCCCAAGCCTTCTAGTAGACAGTCTGTCTAGATTTTCATGATGTTTTTCTCTTCTTGCAGAGAGAATTTAATCAATTTATCTTCACCATGTCCTACTCTCCCAGAGCACTTTGTTTCCACTCTTTAGTCAATCAGACCCTGTCACTTGAGCTTTCTGATATCAACAATCTACTAGCACCATAAATTCTAGATTCTTCCCATCCCTCTCATAGCTGACTTTTATTCATACATGGTTTTTATGTTTTCATCAGAAGACATTCTTAAATCTCCATCATTCTTCTACAACCTCTCTGCTGTCTTGTCACATTCTTAACAGCTGATGTGAAGATAAAATTATCAAATTGTAACATTCCCTCTTTTTGCCTATTTTTCATTTCTCCTTTCTTTCCTCTTGACTCCAATTCAAAAACACAATCCAGCCTCTGCACTGTATTGCATTTCATCACATCTGCTGACCATTCCTTCCTTCACTGTCATGCTACTGCTGCCTTAAGTTTCTCATTTACCACAGTATTATTTTTCCTGTCTTCATTACACAATCCTGCTCTGGTATTTTCTACTAAAAACAAACACTCTCACACTTTAGCCCATTTGCTTCTGTAGAGACCAATCTACCTTCCCATTCTCATTTATCTTTATTCTTATTTACCCTGCTGTTTTCAATCCCCTCAATTCCATGCTCAGGTCTGTTAGTTCTGCCTTGTATCCTTTGCACTCGATCAATTCAAAGCACTCATGCCAAAATTTTTAATGGCCTGTTGTTACCCAAGTCCCGGAACCTGTACTCTGTCTTCATCTCTGTGACCTGACAGCTGCCTTCAATCCTGCCACCACTCTCCTTTTCCTGAAATATTGCCTTTCTTGGATGATTCAATTTTTTCCTAGCTCTCCTCCGAGCTGTTTACTCACTCATTCTTTTTCCACAGGATTCCCCTTTTAAACAAAACCATTTTTTTACTCTGTGATAACATGATCTACATCTCAATTCCATCTGCCTCTCCTGCTATAAAAGTAGAACTTCTACCAGTTAGTTTTGTGGTGTAAGGATGTGTAGTCCCCTGGTCTCCTTCTGCACCCTTCCAGAAGTTCCCTGTCACCTCATTTCACACACAGTGAGGGTTTTGTGTGTGGACCCTCCTTTTTCTCTGCAGGTAAGGGACCCTGAGCCCTGAGGAGGTTTTTATTCTGGAAATTGGAACAAAAGCAAAGGCTGCTTACCACAAAACCTCAGATTGTAAATTTTGTGCAGCCTGGTGACCAGACTCTTTTGAGGGAAACTTCCAGTTAAGCATCTCTTAGGGAACAATGTTTGCAAATTTTTATTTCCATCTTCTGTAACAGTTTTACAAAGGATGGAGCATCTTTGGCATCTCAATACTATTGTGTATCTACAGCTCTTCTGAGAGGCATTTCTGTCATGGGCTTTCTTGCATTAGACTGTTATCAGTTATAAGTTTGAAAAGTGAGCTCAGATGGGGTTATTTATAAAATTTACAGGGTTTTTTTTTCCCTTCTTCTACTTTCTGTTTTTATCAGAAAAAAATTGCACTTACATCATAGCAGAAATATCAGCTAAGACATACAATTACCCTGAGAGATGAAATTACAGCCTAAACCCACGAGAGCCATGTGATTTTATTTGTTCCTTTGTTTGAATGACCTCTTGCTGACAAACTCAAGGGTCATTATTGTGGAAACTTTCAGGCAAAAGTGATGTCACCAGAAATCATTTTAATGGAGCCTCATCTTCACATCCTATTGATTTATCTGCTACATATGAAGGGAAATCGATAAGCAGAATAATTTTCACATCTTTTAAACTTCTACAGTAGCCAAAAAATATTGTCTGGTGCAGACATGAATCATTGGAAAGAAAAATCTTAGCTGTTGATAGGGATGAAAACATTTCTTTATATTAAGAAGCTGAATGTTATGTCTTGCCTACCAGCTTTTGTTTGATGTATTTGTACTAAGGGGGAATTTCACATAGTGACAGCAGGAATAAAAATCTTGAGATTTTCCATATTACAAAGAGAGATCTGCAGAGAGCAGAAGTCAGGCCCAGCAGCCCAGGAGGAACACAGAGAATTTGTCCAAGTATCCATAGATAAGGTTAGGAAAGTTATAGCTCTTACAGAATTAAATATGGCCAGAGATGTCAAGGGAAGAAGAACTTTTATAGGTACATCTGTGATTAAAGGAAGAATAGGGGAAATGTAGGCCCTGCCCAGAAGCAAACCAGAAAACTTGGTCACCTGGGATATAGAGAAGGCTGAAGGAGGCTGGAGCTATATGACCTTTAAGGTCTCTTGCAACCCAAATCACTCTGTGATTCTATAATTTCAGCTAAATCCATGTAGATTAAATAATCATAGAGTCACAGAATAATTTAGGTTGGAAAAGACCTTAAGATTGCTGAGTCCAAATGTGTTTGCTTACTGAAACAGAAGAACTCAACTGCCTTCTTTTTTTGCAATAAATTGAATGTTGCTTTGTGGGTGTATTTTTCTGATTATCAAGGGGTTCTTTAATAATAATCCCAAATATGATTCTGAAAACTATTTCTTTCACCAAACAAAAACCACATTTTTCAATGTTTTCAGATCATTCACTTGGCTCTGTACCTCATGACACCTTATAGAGGCTGAGCTTAGTTGCTTGTTATTTGATAAGGTCAAATCTGAGGTTTCTTAAGTAAGTCACAGTTGTTTTAATTATAAATATGTTATTATAAATATGCAAAAAAACATCTTAAGTGTGTGGTTTAGCTGCAACCCTTGAATGCAGTCATTGACAAAATAATCTAGTCATACCAGAATATGATGAAAATTAATTTTGGCCAGTTGGCTCCCTTGGGTGCCCATTGCTTTTCATCACTCAGTTCACAGAAACTGATCTTCACCTCACCCATCACAGTTTGAATGAAAAGCAGTAAAACTAAGGAAGTTTGATTTGCAGGTAAGCACAGATTGAAGCTTTGAAGGGAAACTTTGGCGGTTTCATCCTGTGACCGAGCTGTCAGTTTGTCATCTCGCGCAGCCGAGGCCTCGCACGGCTCTCCGTGGGGCTGGCTGTGCAGGGAGAGATCTTCCAAATCTTTGGGCCAAAATATCCTAAAGACATCTGGAGTTTGACAAGAAGCAGCAAATAATGTCGTGTCAAACTCTGTTCTGTCATAGTTCGATAAAATTATTTTTCTAATTATGGCTATTTTGTTGCTGTTGGAGCCATGGATGAATGAATGCACTTTAAAAGGATTTCTTATTATATTTTTATATATTCTTATTATCTTGTATGAGAACAGTGATGGTTTCAATAAGTTCAACTGGGAGCTCTTCTCCAAGACCCTTTTTGCTGACAAAAGAGTGAGTATAATGTCTGCTTGCCAGACTCTTCCATTTTTGCATCTTTTTCCATTTCCTAAGCTCAGAGGATACAGACTCTGAATTTCACCACCAACTTTTACCAGTGGGCTCAGCTCCAAGTAGTCTCTTTCCCCTCAGCCACTTGCCAGATTAAAAGCATTGCATGTTTCCTCACAAACACTGACCTCACCAGCCTCCAGCAGTGACTGCTATGCAGAGGATAAAAACAAGGCTTGCTCCTTCTCTGTCTGCATAAACTCTTTACTTCAATTATGCTTATCTAGCAGATGAAACACCTCGCTAATTCAAAAAAAGACTTTTTACATGAAGGGTACGGCTTCCTCAAGGCTTTCCAAACTAAATTAGTATTCAATTTAAATCTTTCTTCACCTCCTAATCTTTGAAAATCTAATCATGCATTTTTCCTTTCATTGCATTACCACATCAAAACAAAACTTGTAGATACTTATTCTAAATTCCCTGTCTTTGCTTCAACATTTTCTTGAACAGCCAAAGTTTCTAGAAACCTCATCTGCAGTCTCTTTTTCCCTTTGAATTTATATATCTATGTTTTGTTGGGTTTTTGTTTTTATTTTTTGTTTGGGGTTTTTTGGGGTTGTTTTTGGTTTTGTTTTTTGTGGTTTTGGGGTTTTTTGTGTTTGTTTTTTTTTTTTGGTTTAAAAAAAATGAAACCTTTTTCATATAAACTGCTTACCATGGATGATGCAAATTGGCCTAAGCAGGTTGATTTCATCAGGCAATTGTAAAATGCTCTCTGAGTATATTAACAACTGTTACCTCTATCAGCTTCATGCAATCTTAATTGTATATTGACTTCTGAAGAAAATTCAGCAAGGTCAAACTCCAGTCAAAACTTTGAAGAGTATTTAAAATATTAATTATTATGTTTATCAATTTTATAAGTATTTGGTAATTATGTCTAACATACCGAGTCAAAAGGTTCAATCTCACAGGTGCTTTCAGCAGATATGCAGCAAGTCAACAATGTTATGATAATTATTCTTACTGTTAGTACAGAAATTAGTGATGGTTTGCTGCATCTGAACTGACCTCAAATTATTTATCCTGGGATAGTGGAGTAGCCCTTGAACTGAGCAATCTTGAATAGAGAAGATATTCAACCTGGATTTGAGCAAGGAGAACCAAGGACAGGAGGCTGGGGACAGCCCAGCTCCAAAAGCTGCCTCAGATCTCCTGCCTTGTCAAAGTGCTGGGCAAAAGGTGAGACCTGAGCAGGTGCTCCTTTCTTTCCTCCTGTTCTTCAGCCAGCTATGCTGCTCTGGACATGGAATTAACAACCTGGTCTGAGAGAATGTGCCACTGATCACTGCGTTTCCCAAAATCTTCAATACCCCTCATAAGTAACAAAGCTACCTGTAAAATCACAGAAAAATACAGGAAAAAAGGAAAAAAAGAGTCCTGTAGCTAATGATTGGCCATTTGCAGAAGAATGTGGGTTCTTCCCTGAAATAAATGCTTTCACAGGTTTCAAAAGTCCTCCTAATATGGTAAAGAGAAAGAGATGTTTGCTAAAACTTGTATCATGTCCATTTTATTCCTCGCTGACAAAAGCCCATTAACATTCTTGACAATTCACAGTTTTTGTATGTTCTAGATAAACCTCCTTTCAGCCTTGGTTGATTTTTAATTTGCTCAGCTTCAGAGAATGGCCCTTTCTAATATTAGGGCCAAAGTCAGGGTCAGGGAAAGCAGAACTGCCATGATCATTTGACATCTCCTGGGATGAAACCCAAAAAATTACAGTGGAGACCTTTTTTCCATCCCTACTGCATTTGAGCTGCCAGAGTTTCTCCTTCCATGTGCAACAGAGTGTTTCTGGCAATGGATTAAAGGATTTTTTCTTCCAGCAGTGCCCATACTGGGCTGGTGGCAAGGCAGGTCAGGGGGATTGGACATTTCTGGAAAAGCCAGACCATAATTTTATAACTCTGTGAGAGTTTGTTGGGTTTTAACAGTGAATCCATCAGGAAGTCTTTCAAGAAATATTTTTTAGGCAGTAGGTCATGAGGAAACTCATGATCATACAGCAAAGGAAAAAGAGATTTTGCAGCTCAGATCTTTGTTTGAAAGTATCTGAAGAAATAAACACGTTTTCCCCTGGCAGCTGTTTAAAATGTATTGGAGTATCTGCTTGCATTATTTATCTCATTCTGGGTGTCTGATTGTGCTGGCTAACTCTTCCGAGCAGGAGAGGAAGTTCTGATTAAATGATGTGTGCCTAACTGCCTTTTTTAACTCACTACCAACTGTACAGAGAAGTTGGCATGTGCAATCATGTCTTCATCATTTATGAGCCATGGTTCACTTCAATTTCCATTTCTATTTCAGTCAGTCCATCTTAAACAAACACAGCCTATTTTTCATTTTGTATTTGGACACCTGAACTATTTTATGATATTTTAGTCTAGATTTATATCCTGATAGGCACTGGAAAATGCTGCAAAGAAATTTCAAATCTTGTCTTTAGTTACAACTGACAAATTATGGGGCAGATTACCATTTATTCCTATGTAACTTTGATTATGCCTAATTCTGTTTTTTCTTGGACTGTTTTTTGTAACTAAAAAAAAAAAAATCTAGTAAATTAATAAAATTAATTCATTCATTCATGCACTAAATAGTGCTTCTCAAGAAATATTTCTTGTACCATCATTGACTGAAAATAGGCAGCTTCATGAGATCCCCCAGGAACTTCTCAGATTTACATAGTTATTTCTCCAAATAGCTGTGAATGATGCAAGTTCCCTGTCCAGTAAGGGAAAGGAAAGGTTCCTCTCTGTATTGGACAAAATTTTCTGTGTTTTGCCAAAGAGCCAAACACAGCTCTCAAATAGTGTGAGAACATCCCCAAATGTGCCTATTTGGCACAGAAAATTTTCATGGACAGGCTTAAAGAACTCTGTGCTCTGGTTTGCAACAAAACTCTTTGTCTGAAATATTGACGTCAGTAAGAAGCCCTGCATTAGAAATTAGAGGTATTTCATAAAGTTAAAGGAAAGCTAGTCAGGAAATCAGAAATATTAGAGAAAAAATGCCTTATGTAAAGATACCAACACCTCAAGGATTTCTCAGTTCATGCTCAAGAGATGTTCCAGTTAAAAGAATGGATTCACAGAGCTGGCACTTATGATCTTTAAAGGATCCTAGTCAATTTGTGAAGCCTTTAGTTCATGAAAAAGCCAAATTTAAACCTGAATGCAATTAGAAATAATTAGAGATCTCCTAGTGATAGCCTTGAAAAAAATATGTCATAAAAATCAGTATTGTGAATGTGAAATTTCTATAATATTGTGGCTCAGAATTGTTTTGGGATGGATTAAATGGTTTCTAATCAATCTGTGCACTGGAATCCAGATAAATAGATTTTATATCCAGATCCACAGGAGGACCTCATAGAAGGTAAAACTTGCCACATTCTATTAGCAATGAAAACAAAGTTGAAAAATTAATGTGTGAGGTAATTGCTGAGGTTTTGTGTGAGAGACCACCACCATCACGCCTCAGATGCAAAATGTGATCAAACCTGTTTGAATCAGTGAAACCCTGCTGATTTACTGTGGTCAGGAATTTGCTGGCAGACTTTTAAAATATGATTAATAGATGCAGAGAAAAAAAAATTGAGTAGTTTATGCAATCCGCTGCTAACAGGAAGGTTTAAAAGTGATTTAGAGCAAGTGACCAAAAGAGAGAGGCACATGTCTTTTTCTTCTGTATTTGGTTGAATGGCTACTAACAGACATCTGGAGAGAAAGTCAGAGAAGCAGCTGTTTTTGGAAGGACAAATTCTAAATTCTAAATTCTAGGTAAGGAAATACACCAAGGTATAAAGAGGGCCACAGTGGAGATGAAACAGTGCAGAGTGTGGTGGTTTAGTTCAGCTGAAATGGAAAGTGAGGCCTCTCCACGCTTGTCTGAGGAATTATTAACAGATACAGAATTGTCTGCCATGGTTTTAGAGAAGAGGATGTTTAGAATTATATATTATGAATATATATCGAGAGAAAGAGAGCGACACCATCACTTTTGCTTATCTCCTGGGGTTCTGCCCTGCCTATTCATGCCAGCCATAGAAATGATGAGGCTGTCTCCCTGTCCTAGCTGGGGCAGGTGTGGGGACTGTGACTGGCACAGCTTCCACACTCCTCACAAACAGATCCCTATCAAAGAGTCGATCTCTTCCCAGCCCTGCAACGTCCCCAGGCTCTGGAGGCACTGACATCAGGCTTATTTTAAGCTGCCTGTAGATTCCAGGATGAATGAGAGATTTAATATGGGGAAATGTTCACTGATAAAAGGGACTTATTTACCATGCCTGCTCTGTGTGCTGCATTCCAACAGAAGCTGATAAAAAGCGAGAAATAATAATTTTAAAAAATGTATAGGTGGATTTATTCGTATGTGATGTTGTCCATCACCAGCAAAATATTTTGCTCACTGCAGGACAGGAAACTAGGAGAAGGGGGTGAAAATAATACATGTCCTGCTAAGCAGAATTTGGAGCAAGAAGAAATAATTTAGAGAGAGAGCACTAATGTTTATGAAGACCACCTGTAACCCAATCTGTACCAAGACTTATCAAAGAACACCGGAGCCCTATCAGATATGGAGGGGAAAGGTTTGATGCCAGCTGATAGGGGAAGGTTAGCTATTTTATATCTTGGGATGTGTTATTAAAAACCTTTGCTGCTATCACAAATAAGCTGAATTTATGTCTGTAAGCATAGTACCAAAAATGCAACACAGATCACATAATCTTGTTTTCCAGCCAGACCACTTAGCAATGCACATAAAAATATCACATAAAAAGGAGCCTAATGCCTCAGATCTTTACAAATGTCTAACAAATAACAGTTTGAGAGAGAGGAAAAACATTATGCATAAAACATCATCAATATATGTTGCCTTATTCAAAGAACATATTTATGTATTTTGAACATTTGCATTTTACAGTTTGCCATGAAATATTCTCTTTCCTTGGTTTCAGAGAAGAGGCAGACAGCTGGTGGAGCCACAGATATAAGAATATTTTCCCTTTTAAATGCCTTTGACTGTTGCCTTCCACAGGGACAGAAATCAGCTGGGAGAGGGAGCAAAGTTTATCTGTGCTTTGTCAGACTGTGGCAAAAGGGTGTGTAAGCACTACTCTTCAGAGGTACAGCATTAGACATACCCCAGAGATATGCTATGGACTAGGAAAAGTGTTTAAAAATCTCTTTTCAGCATGATCTCCCCATTGTTGGGCTTTGGGGGGGTTTTTTGTGAGCCTCAGCTGAATCCTTAATGTTGCCTTAACCCTTTCATTGTGGGAATGGGGAGAGGGGGGAAAGACTTGATTAAAAAATGGTTGTAAGAAGTATTGTTTCCACTTTTAATTCCAAATGAAGAAATTATGTTTTATCATAATTTAAAATTTAATATTTTGTTGAAGAGAAGTGGTGGAATCACCATCCCTGGAAGTGTTCAAGAAACATAAGCTGTGGTGCTTATGGACATGGTTTTGGTAGTGTTAGGTTAATTGTTGGACTCAATGATCTTGGAGGTCTTTTCCTACCTTAATAATTCTATCTAAAGAATTATTTAAATATATAATTATACAGAATATATAACTGTATTGGTTATTAAAATATTTATGTTTTATAAATTAAAAAGTGGTAAAAGGAAGGTCACATTGCATAGAGCCCTTTTTCATGCATTAAAAAGAAAACTTAGACAAGTTAAAGTAAGATTTTTTGGGAAGAGAGGGGTGAACATTATTATGAGGAAGGAGACCATAACTGTCTACTTTTAGATTAAATCAAAGAATAGGTTCATCATTTTTCCCTGTGGCAATTTAATTCACATTTTGCACTGTTCAGGTAGAAGCATATTAATGTCAAATTACAGAAAGCTAGTCATTGTACTGCAGTGAATAACTAATTCCATTGTTAAAATGTATCAGTGGTTCTCAGCCAAGGATAAATGACGTTGCCTTTTCTATGCATAAGGAAAAATCCTCTGTGCAGTCAGGAGACTGATGAATGTTACAGATACTCTGTCTTCTTACAACTCAAATCCTCATCTGAATTGCTCATGCCCACTACTCCTGCCAGCCAGGCCTGTTAAAAAGATAATTTAAAAAATTCACAAAGGAAAAGCGCTGTTTCTCCGTGTCATGCTGCCTGTTCTGTTCATTTGTCAGGCCTCTGCATATTGCTTTCACCAATCTCCCTGTGCATTCATCTAAATGGTCCCACACCTTAGTGACTGTGGGATCCAAACCCAGCCAGCTCCTGGGCCCTCACAGGGGGAGAAGAGCATTTCAAAGGACTAAGAGAAGTGAAACACAAAATTTCATGGTCACTGGAAGCAAGGAAAAGTCCTAAAATCGGCTCCTTGGATGGAGTTTCCTGCTCTTCTCCAGCCCAGGGGATCAGTGCCCTGTGCTGAGTGACAGTGAGGCTCACAGGGACAGCGAAAACAAAAAGCTTTCCTCTCCTTCCTCCGCAAGATAATGGTGTTTGACTCTGAAGGAAGAGGAGAGGACAGTGGCAAAAAAAGCCAGAAAATTGATTTTACTCTTGACAGGCCATTCAAGTGCTATTTAGCATTAAATAACACTTGAATGACCTGTGTTATTTGGCCCTTCAGAGGGCCAAAGCAGCTGTTCCAGTCACCACAGATATCCTTCCAAGCAGATATTAATCTTAAAAAAGTTACTGCCCTCGGGACCCATAAATATTTTTGTTCTTGCTCTCATACCTGCAATTATAAGGATCTATATGCATGTATAGTTTTAATCCCTGTGAGCTAATGGATGCTTTTGTCCTTGTTCTGAATCCCAATAGCCAGAAGGACTCTGTTCCTTCACCTCACTGTCCTCTGACAGCTCCCCAGAAGTTCTGACTGGACACACTTAGAGGAACTGGAGAGTTGTTGAACAGGGTGCTTTGGTTGTACAGAACTGTACATCAAATTTTCTGGGCTACCATAAAACCATGGCATCTGGGCCAGCTCAGTATCTTGAGGTATGTTATTAACATTGAAATGAAATCCAAAGCTAATGGCAAATTTTCTGTTTCTCATCAGTCCACCTTCCCCATATTTCTGTTCCCTTTATTCCATTCTCTCACTTTCTGAAGATGTTTTAAGGACATTTGGGCTTGGTAGATGTTCATTATTGCCCAGCTGGATTCGCAGGTACATAAAAAAATGTAGGAGCAAAGTAAAATTTCCTTAGGAAAATTTCCTTTGCCATGGAAAATGAAAATAATGAACTTGACAATTACTAAAAATGAATTAATATTTTTCCTTAACAATTAGGCTTTAAGAGAAAAGATGTTGAAGCGTTATCATATTGCTGGAAATGGAGACAAAACCCTTAAACAGTACAGCTAGAGGTGGTATTTCCATCTGTTCTGCTATGGAAAAGAAACTTGTTCAGGAGTGGAGGATTTGCTGCTTTTCAGAAAAAGATCAGGCAAGGTCACAAAAATGTCTCAGAGGTTAATCTCATGGGTGGCTTTATTTATTCCTCCATAGCAGTGGCAGGTCAAATCTGCTTAGTTTAAAAGTCAGAAATATAAGGGAAGGTTTCTGTCTTTGTTTTGACTTCCACCTCCACAAATTAAGCTGGGGTTTGAAAATCAGTCTGCTCCCTTTCTCCATTAGAAATTCTTCCACATGAGTCTGGCTGACTTTTTTGTTCTCCAGGCAGAAATTCAAGTAAAATATTGCAGATCTAAGAGCTAACAGCAATTCCTTCTCCTGCTGAAAGGACTCTCAGGACCCATCCCTCATTCAGGCTCCCTGATATCTGTCAGACTCCAACAGCTAAAGCAGCTCTCCATTACTTCTGTCTTTATTCACTCAAACTGTAAAAACCTCACAAAAACAGTTTTTCTTACCCTGTTTGGAGTTGTATGTGGTTCAGTTTTTAATTACCATTGTAAGCACTTCCTGAGGATGCCTTCACACACCTTGGGCACTGTACAGAGATTTCCAGGCCTAATGCACTCTGCTTTACTATCTGGTAGTCACAATTCTCTATTAAATCTCTCATCAGTGTTCCTGTCATATTATCCTGCAGAAGTTCCTGTTTAAATTCAGCATGACTATTCACAGAAAGTGGGACTGCTCAGCATAAGACTAGCAAACTTTGACAATAGAAATTAGAGTAGTCCATTTACTACTGCAGTTTCCAGAAGCCTGTCTGCATTTCGTGGCACTGCTGTGCTGTGCTGGGCCATTTCAGACATCCTACTTTCAGCAGGCTTCACTAACTCCAAGGCAGACTTCATTTCTCTGCCTAGAAATAAAAGCTGAGTTGCCTGCCCCAGGAAAATCAAGGCACTCCTTCTCATGGGAATAAAGATGGGATATCCATCCATTGTGGGTGGAAGAGGGACTGGACATGTCTAAGTATGCAAGAGAAAGTAGGTAACACTGTGACAACTGTCTTTCTGTTTTATCTAACTTGCAATGCCACTCTGAAATTCCAATGAATTCGACAGACATGGCCAGACCATGGACATTCATATCCTTTTTCTTGCTCAGATGGTGAAAGCATTTCTGTCAAAAGAATTTTTCCATTAAAAAATATAATTGCTACCCCAAGGAAATGACTTTTTCATTTTTACTTTTTAATTTTTTTTTAACATTATCTCTTAGTCCCAGTCTCTAGATTGTAGTCTCCATCTTATTCACCATCCATCTCCAATGTCACACAGCAATGACTGACAACAGGAGCAGTAATAATAATACTGATAACATTTTACTTTTATCTGATGGGATTAAGTTTTTCCCACAGAAATTTTGTTGTTCCATGTCAAATGCATCTATATTTTGGTTGCTAATGGAAGTATATTGAATAAATATAATGTTGGCAATTGATGCTTCTGCTTAAACTGATTTGTTAAAAGAACCAATATTATTTTACTGTATTTTACCTTCTGGTACAATGTCTCATGATATCCTGTTAAACATAACAGTCTTAACTATGCATCATTTAATGCAGATATTGCTACTTAGGGTGATGGGCACATTTTTAAGAACAATATATCAAAATGAAACTTGCATTTCTAGGGCTATTACATTGCATTATCTCAAGAAATAGAATACAACGAAATTGATATTTTTCCATAGATTTCAAATGTGTTTTCTTACAAGTTCTAACAACTCTATAGGAAGTGGAGAGTTTTTTCTTTATTGTTTATAAGAAAAGTCAGACTTTACACACACATACATGGGTTCACACCCAGTCAGAAGCCTTGTCCTGAACAGAAATATTTTGTCATACTCCTGCTGCACTCAGCAGAATTGCACTCCTGTCCCTGAATCAGTGTGAAGAGTGTCAATGCCTGCTCAGGGCTGTCTGATCCTTGGGAAAATCTTCACTTTTGACTCAACTTGTCTAAATTTCAGCAAACCCTGCCCTGGATGGAAAGGGCCATGTTTTTGGGGAAAGAGAGGGGAGTTGGAACAGGAGCTGTGTCTGTGCTTTACAAGGTGACCTTGCCACCTGCACTGGGAAACACCAGGGCTAAAAACAGAGATACTCTGCAAGTTTGTTATTTATATTTCTAAAAGGCCATATTCTTTTAAAATTCTGGGCCAAGACTCTCAGAGATCACCAAACTTTTGAATCTTTGCACACAAATAAAAGCTTACATTCACTCCTCTACAAAATAAGCAAACAACATTCACTCAGCACCTTCAGCACTTCTCTTAGGGTCTGCAAACTGAAACACAATTATTTTATACCTGCAAGTTTGGTCAAAAATAAAGCAAAGCACTAAATTACAAGCACCAGTTCAGGCACATTCCCCAACCTATTCTGGATTTCAAAAGAATAAAATAAAATAAAAGTTCTGGTGCAGGGAGTTCAGCCTACCATGAAATCAGAAATTCAAAGTTCTGCTGTCCAGCAGCCACTGACAGGTGTGAAGTCTCAGTGTGAGGGCTTTGAAGAGGGACAAAATATTTCATAGGTTAGCATTGCAAAGCAGGTCCCTTTAAAGCAAATCAAACTGATAAATGGCTTGCCTGTCCTACATGTAACAGATAATGTCCAGTCTTATTCCATAATTTTTCATTTTCAATTGCATTTTTCACTTTCTGTGCAAAAATAGCACCCTTTTAAAAAGCAGAATTTCAGTTGCTCAATTTAAATTTAGAGACTTATTAAAAATGGAGAACCATTTCAACATTTTTCTCAGAATGTGCTTTAAAATGTCTGGGAAATTTTCAGGGCAGACCACTTTTTGTAAACAAAGTTACTAAAAGCTAAATAAAAGCTCTAAAATGAAATTTGACTGTATTGGGGACTATTTATGTCTGTAATTTTTATGAAGACTCAACTATAGCTCTATAGGGGGGAAAAAACCAAAAAGAAATAAAAAAAAAAGAAAGAGAAGACCAACCCAAAACCTTGTCTAATAAGCTGAAAATAACAGCTTTGCCACCAGGTTAGGCAAGTAAGAAGGTTAAATATCACAACAGGAAAAAGGTGTCTAAACTACCAGACCATTTTAGCTGAGAGTCCTTAGGGAATATTTATAAAGGGTATGTCAAGTAAAAATAACATCTTCACACTGGAGGAGTTTGTGCAGAGAAAACAATGGAGGGAGGAGAAAAGGGAAGAGAGAAAAGAGAAAAAAGAGTTAAGGGAGAAAAGAGAGAAAAGAGGAGCCCTCATTAACTCCCTCCAGGAAATAGAAGGTGTTAGGGAGGGAGGAGAAATCACTTTGATTCATAAACAGAGAAATCAAATATGCTTTCTCTCCTCATTGCAGATTACTCAAATGTCATTATTTTATCATATCTTTTTCAGGCAAGATCCTCTAGCCTGATGACAACGTAACAAGAAGCATCATCTGAACAATGAAGAAGACATGGATTGGAAAAGATCCTTGGGCATGTGACAGAAATAAATGATTCAGGGGGATGGGGTAAGGATGGACTGCATTTTTCAGCTTCTGAACTTAACCAAAATTATATTAATGCAAGAAAAGAAAATATAAATGGGAAAAAAAAATTAATTATATTAGTTCTCTGAAAGTAACACTTTGGAAGAGACAGTTTTGTTGGAAAAGCTGCTTCCATATAATGGACTATACAGATAATATAATTACCCATATTACAGCAAAAAGAGAGAGTTTTAATTTTAAATAGAGGTGGATAACACGTGTACATCTTTCATTAGTGGGTGGTTGCCAGATGAAAACCAATGCCAGGGGATTCTTCAGAGTTCAACTTTATGATAGGGAATTTTTTAAAAACAAGAGCTTCTGTTCTGTTCTGAGGAGTCTGAAGTATATTGCAAACATTATTAAAGCTTCACCAGCCTGGGAGAAGCCCCATGATTGTCAGAAATGCTGACGTGAGTGATGTAGAGCTTTAGTGTCTAAATGCTGAAGTATCACCATATTGAAGCTGACACATCAAAACAGAATCAATGATAAAATGCCCGAGAAAAGGTTTCCAGTGAAGATACTTGAATATTTCAGTGTGACTGCAGTGAAGTCAGCTGGCACAAACTCAGGAAATCCTTTTCTAAAATAATATACTGACCAAAAGCACTTACAGAGTCCTTAATGTGCATATTTCATGACAGAGAGCATTAAGAAAACCTGAATAAATTACCATGGATAATCTTTAAAAATATATTAAAATAATAGAGAATCTTTCTCTTTATAGCCAGTGAGAATGATGGTTCATTCTATGTAAGTTTTGAAATCCACTGGCATCATGCAGTGTTTACAATTTCTGGTATTCAAGGCCAGAAAATTCAACGTCTTTGGCTACTGACATAAGAACAATTCAACACCATGCAAGCAGCCATGTTCAGCTCAGTGAAGGGGAAGCTGCATGACAAGAAAATCATTACAATCTCTTATAATCAGGCAGATGGATACAGGTTTGTTGGCATCTGGTGAAAGGCTCTTCAGGAGCAGGCTGTACATCCCTTCTTCAGGGCATTTATTAAACAGTTTGTCAGGTGAGATGGCTCTGAAGCAGAATCCCAGACTGGTCCATTTTGGATTTCCAACTGCAAGTCACAGATGGAATAAAGAGGAGAAAACATTCTGCAGTGAAACAGCCAGAGACTCTAATGAAATGTGGCACATTAATTTCTGAGCTATGAAATTATATAATCCCAGTGGATTTACATTTTGAATTCAAGGATCACAAGGAGGATGAGATAGTCTCTTCCGTGAAAAGTCTGTTTACTTCACACATTGCTTGTGGCTGGGCTTTGCCTCATGCAATCATCTCTGGCAGAAACCTCTCATTGAAAAATGAAGTAATGAATTATTGCTCCTGAATTATTGCTTGTATTTTTTCCAAAGATGTCCAGGAAATGTCAGCCTTGTTGCTTTATCAGACAGGCCAAAGAGCTGATATAGATAGACAGACAGATGGATAAACAGACAGGCAGACAGCAAGATATGCAGAGCCCAAGTCTGATCTGACAAAAAGCCCTAGAATAAAATACCAGTAATTCATGCCTTGTCTTGTTGTTAAACCGATCAGTGGTGGTGGGGAATGAATTTAATATCATTTTCTAGAGAACTGAATTCAGATGCCTGTGATTAAAATCTCGCAGCAGTTTAAGCTGGGTGTATCCACAGCCCTGTTTGGGTTGCTGTATCAGGCTGTCAGCTGCCTCACCTCACACCAGTTTATTCCAATGCCTGACAAACACTCATGAGAGAAGTTGTTAATTCCCACTTGAGACTGTAGGTACAGAGAGAATGATATTAACAGGAATCAGATCAGTTTTCAGTCTCCCAAAGACCCCAGCAGCAAGCCAGCAGCCTTGGAGCATTTAGATGGGCCAGGGCTGTTTTCAGCACTAAAAAGTGCAGGCAGTTCTTTCATCTCTACAACATGAGCCACACAATTGTCCCAGACCCTCTTAAATGCAAGTAATCCAATTTCTTCTGCCATGTGGCCAAGCTCAGTGTCCTTCTGAAGCAGAGGAACAGAAGCAAATGCCTCTTGCCTGAGCTGGTTCTCACTGTACTGAGAGTGGCAGGTTCTCCTCAGGCAGTATAATTTCCATATTTTCTTGTCTTTTGTTACTGGTTTGCAGTGGATTACTGTGATAAAAACATAAATATTCCACAAAAGCAGCAGCTTCATGAAGGATGTGACAGTTGGGCAATGTTTCAGGCTGACATAATAAATTACTCAGATTACATATTTACCATAGTTTTGACTTATTGTTTTTCCAATACCAACGTGAAGCAGGATGTAAAATTGTGTACAAGAATTTGGGCAGCTATAAACAGCATTCAGGTGTGCCATTCACCAACACATGCTTTGCAATTTGATTTGGTTACAGGACTTCAAGTTCTTCTGAAAGCTTCTCAAAGCAGGTGAGTTTTTTTCTAGGTATTAGACTGGAAACATAATCTAGGCATTAAAAGCAGTCTGCAATGAAGCAGAATTATTTTGTTGAGATAATGAGGTTCATTTATCAGAAATTACAGCACAGGGAAAAGGGAAGACAGATTTGGGTATCTTTGGACAGTAGTCTATGCAGAAATAAATACAAAATTCCATGCAAGTTTCCAGAAAAGATGATTAATGCAGCAATTTAGGTTCCTGAATATATCAATTTTAAGTTTGGCTGTTCGATTTTACTCTTCCTTCTCTTTGGAAACATGAAGTCTTTGATGCTCAGTTAAAACACTGGGGGAAGTCCCTATTGTTTAGCAAGAATTAATCACTCTTTGTCCCCATTTTTTTCCTCATTTCAAATTTCTAGTCAACTTTAAATTTTTCTTTTTATTTGTTTTGGCTTATATTCTTAGCAAGCAAAGATTTTTTTTTAAAAATCAACCTCATAATAAGGGCTCACTTTACACAGATTAACGAGGAGTTGACATTTTTTCTATAATACATCTCAGGGAGCATTGACAGTTTTTCAATACAGAGGAAAGCTTGGGAAAAGGTAGTAGATATCAAGTGATTCTCAGTCAAAAGTGAAAATAAGAATTAATAAATACTAAAAGACATACATTACAAATCTGGCATCTCCATGCATTCTTTTTTTGCCAAGCCTTGGTTTATAATGCAGGAAATGACATATGATAAAGGCAAATATATATATATATATATATATATATATATATATATCTGTCTCTTGATCTATTGATAGATATGACATATGAGATCAGAGGTTGTTTCTTGGCTCTTATCTAAAAAAGTCCAGCTAAAGCTGGACCAAAAGTACATTAATGATTCATGTTCAGGTACAGATAGACATGCTGTGAAACACTTTTATCTTTCCCCTAAAAATAGTGTTCTCATATGTCCCAGCCTGTGTGACATATGCAAAGTCTACTAAGATTACTCTTTGTCTATTTTTGATTTAAATTCATGATGTACAATATTATAAGATTACCCACTGACAACACTGTATGAAATATTTGCTTATTACCTATGGATGGAAACATGAGACCCATGAAGTCACTGGTAAAATGCCAAAAACCCAAGATTAAAGTGCTGGAACAAGTGCTAATGCTTGGGATGGAGACCAGCTCTTGATCCACATGTCTGTAACTCAGGTGAAGAATTTGAAAATGGTAATATGGATAAAAGATAAAGATTTCAATATGGATAAAGGTAAAAGATAATTTTAATTTTATAATTCCCATTGGAATTATAAAATTAAAATTATCTTTTTTCTTCTACAGACAGAAACTTGGGGGAAAAAACCAAGATCTCTGTGTTTAGTGTTCATTGTCTGCTGGTTCTATTAGAGCCACTCTGGCACCAGAGCTATTAAAATCAAATCCACAGTACTGCTCATTTTCTAACTATTTAGCAGAACCACCCACTGCCTCTTAACATAAATAATAATTATTTTCTCTGTCATTTAAAAGGTATAAAAGTTGAAATATAATGAAGACCAGATCCTGAGATGAATCATTTTAAGTGACAATAAAAGAAAAAGGCATAACCCAGTTATTCTCTCCTTCTAGAATATGTAACTGTATGAAAATTTGCAGCCTCCTGCAATGAGAGCATTGCTGCATCCACCTGATGTCTTCAGCATCACAGCTTGCCCCAGCAGGTCCTGCTTTGCTGGGAATCAAGGGGTTAACTTTTGGGCAGCTGCAAGAGCTGGCAAGCTGATTGATAACACAGAACTTTTTAAAGCTGTGGTGCCACTCTTTGCTCTGAACAGCACCGAGCAGCCCTGGGACCCAGGGCATGCCTCAGGACTCCAAATGCTCCAGCAATAAAAATACCAAGGATTATTTAGAGTGAACTTCACCCAGCAAAAAATAAGTGTACTGAAGGGGCCAGGTGGAAGGAAGGTAAGAAAGAGATTTGAGATGAGATTTGCAGCTCTCTGCACATCAATCCAAAATGTCTCACTTCAGAGCTTTACCCTGTGTGACACACTACCCATTAGAGGAGAACCTTAGCCAGGATGAAAGGGTTTCATCACCATTTTAGATTGAAGTATTAAGAAATATTTTTTTAATCAAAAAAAATTGTGCTGTAAATATCTCAAGATGAGCAAATCCTGACGACAGTTCCCTCTAAATTCTTCAGATTTTTACAGCTGTGCAGTTAGAAACGACCTCTCTTGGTAACTTATTGATTTCAAAGCTCCATTTAAAAGAAGGTGAACCCAAATGTATGCCAAAAAGCACCATATTTTCTAGAGATAATGGAGAATGTTCTTTGACTAAAACAAGTTTTTTGCTGCTCTGTCACTACTTTGTTATATATATACCTCATGGCACCTATTGTCAAGTTAAAATGCTCGTTCAACATTTCACTATTTAATGTAAATTTTTTAATAAGATCATTTATTTTTATTACTGATCACTCAAGTAGAATTTATAAGTTGTATTCCCCTCACCATCCCCAAACACAGTTATCCCCCAAAGGTAAAAAATCTTGGAATGGGTATAAAAATTGAATTACACCAGTATGTTTTTATTCTGCTCCAGCTCTTTTCCCACTGCTCTACAATTAAAATTCTATATGGAATATAACACTGAAGAAATAAATCTTACAGTGTTTAATCAGAGAAGATTCAGGGAAATAAATCACTAAGGAAACAGTGAAACATATTCTTACAATGAATGCATAAAGGAAAAGGTAAATCCTCAGAAGAATGGATAGTTCTGTGGAAACATTTTTCTTATTTTAACACACAAAAATTAATTTTCATGTTGTAGATTCTGTTTGTGAGTGCATGGGCAGGGGCTGCTGAAGGAAGCTGAAAAACTGAGGGCAAAATAAATATCTGAGGTCATGGGGTGGTCAAGTGCAGCACTTGGGAGCCACATTGAGGACTGGGACAGTGGCACTGGCAGTGGGGACACACAAAGATGATGTGTGACTCTCTTAGGGCCCTGTCCAGAAAAGCTCTGAAGCATCACTGAGCTCTGGACTCCCAAGTGATGTTGGATTTTCCTTCAGGTTTGTAAGAACTGCTGAAGGTTTGTACTGAAACCCTCTTATCTTTGAGATTTTCCTTGTGCAAATGGCAAAGCAGGTGATGAGTAAAGGCAGGAAAAGGAATGGTGGAACAGCTGGAGACAGAGGATAACA
>NC_031776.1:29708951-29725261 GCF_001522545.3 Parus major
ACATTTCTGTTCCTGCCTTCCTGCAGGACTGGGGGCAATGTGCATTTCTGCTTCATTTCTATAATAGATGCACAGCCATTAGAGCAGCACTGTAAAAACAAAACCAGCTGATAAACTACCTGCCTTTTAGAAGAGGAATAAGTGAGGAAAGAGGTTCAGGAAATCACTTCTGACCTCGGTTTATTAGTCTGACTTTGATTCATTATTCTGAAAGAGTAATTAAAAGCATGTCTGTAAAAGACAAATACAAGAAAAAGCAGCAGACTGTACAGAAAGAGGTACACAGCCAGTGAACTAAAATCTTCTTTATGATTCTAGCTGAATTACATGACAGGGGAAATTTGGGGAGTGGTGTGCAAGTCCAAGCACATGGGGTTCAACTGTGCACATTTCTGTTCTAAAATCAGCTGGAAATTAAAAAGATGATAAAGACCTGGGAACAGCACTTTGAGGGAATTCTGCAGTACTGACAGATTACAGGATATGAACCTCAACCCCATCATCCATGAAAGTGTCACCATCCAGGTGGTGAAGGGACAGAGAAACTTGGGTGTATGTCCTCTGCAACACAGGCTGAGAGCAAAGGTGGGTTTTCATAAGAAATTTTACAGAAAAAGAAATTAGAGTGATCTGAGGGATGAAGAATCTGAAAACAGGAGGCCAAAATGCCTTCTTCCACTTCTTTAGCTTAGGAAAACTCATATGGAAAGAGGATGTGATTATTGTCTACAGGAAAAAAACCCTAACATAAACATTAGAGTGGGGAAAACACCCAACTCTATTAATCTAAAGAAATCATGAAGGAAAATTAAAAAAACCCCCAACTTCTAATGATATTTAATCTGGCAATGAATAAAAAAAATGCTTGAAGATCAAATCAGCAAGACTGTCACAGTCTTCCCATTTGAGTAAACAGGCACTACCTCTAAAAGATTTCTTGAGCTGTATGTAAAAAGGATTGTATCACGTCTGGATTTAGGAATTTAAGAATTCAGTGTTAGTCCTGTGTGTCTCAAGGAAGTGCTGTGAGATAGGCTGACATGCTACAATCCACCTGCTAATCAGACCAATACTCAAAGGCTGTTTTTTCCTAAGGATGTCACTGCTGGAGGAACATCCCAGGAAAATGCAAAACAAACTAGTAGCTGGAAAAAGCCAAGAATTGTTTAATTTTTCAAAAGTGACTGCAGGAAAGAAAGACATTTTGCCTATGAATTACACATTATTCAGTTCTCTAAAGAAAACCTGAAGGGTTTTTCATTAGAGAGAAATTTGTTACTGCAATAAATGAAAAATTTGCATCGGGATCTTTTGTTTGTTTTGGTTTGGTGGTTTTTTGTTAGTTTGGTTTTCTTCATTGGGTTTTTGTGGTGTTTCAGGTCCTTTCTGTTGTGTATAGCAGCTCAAAGAACAGGTATTATCTATAATAAAATGTTTCAGGGATAAGACTGAAACATTTCACAACTTTTATTTCAGTAACAATGTAATCATGATTTGCATTGCATATTTTCAATTCTAAGCATAATTAATTTTAAATATGAATTGAAGATCCATGTAGACATAAGAACATACTCTACACACTGAAGATGTAGACATGAGCAGCAGCTGGGATGTTCAGAGGCTTGATTTTTGCTTCTTTTGATTTTTTTTTTATTAATTACAGGTTGACACAATTTATGCAGACAACATGATATTGCCAAGCAATTGAGAGTTGAGAGGTGGCTGTCTAGGCCATGATTAGCTGGGGGGTGCTTTGGAAATTCATGGCTGGATTTCTAGGAGATTCATTCAAATAAATGATATGAATAGTTATTATGTATCAAACATTTTAACATCTTTAAGCAGAACAGGCTCTACAAAATGTAGCAGATATATCAGCTCAGAGGAGTCAGGTCATTCTCATGGATGATTCAAGGCCAAACATCAGAACCTCCAGAGCCCAAACAGAACAGGATTTTTTAGGACAGTGATTATTTCACTTTATTAGGTAATAAAAAGAAAAATTGTTCTCATTCCCTTGATGTACCCTGAGTAAAGAGATGACTTAATTTCTTCCCTATTTTGGTTCTTTGTATAAGAATTGGTGATAATCATATAGCTATAAAGGAAATTAAGGTGGTGTTTTTTACTGTCTTAGCTGACCCAAGGAAGAATGGAGAAAAATAACCTGTATTGATATTTTGGACAGAGTTATTCCAGATGTTCAGCTTCTCTTTGTTCTTCTTCCTAAGCATCAGCAAAACCTCTCAGTCTGACAGACTTTTTCTCTCAGTATTTTGTGGTCATGTTACCTGGGGAACTGGGCCAGAAAGAGACTTAAAATATTTTTTTTCCAATGAAACAACTCACCCTCATGCTATAAATTTCACTGTTGCAAAATCTAATATCTAGATTTTTGAGGGCTGAAATTTATTGTCCCAGCAAGAAACACTCCCACACTGCAAGCTGTGTAATCACAAATATCATTATTAACCATAATCAGAAAATAAGTAAGCAAATACCACTACATGAATAAAGGAAGAATCCAAATTAAATGCTGCATGTAGGAGATAAATACACAAATTTAAAACAAGTAGTTTAACAGCAATTTTCACCTGATATAAAAAGTCAGAATGAGTCGTATTTAGGAATAAAAAGAATACCATCTTTGACATTTTAGCATTATAGATAATTGCAGAACAAGTTCAGATGAATCTGACAGCTGTGGTATGCTCTCAACATTTTTCCCTTTATATTGAGACACTAAGTTAAAGTTTATAGAAAGAGATGGAATGAAAAATAAGAAAGAAAATGTATCCTAAAACCTTAAAATAACTGCCCTTAAAGATTTTTTATGATTTCAGTATTAAATTTCTTTTTCACTGGCTTTGAAAACCTGGAAAATTAAAAAGATGTTTCTGAGGGATTTGTAATGCCTTCTGACATTTAGACTGATAGAAGGCATGAAACAATGTTTTAGAAGTAGGTAATCAACTGTTGACTTCCAGTAAGATTCTAACCTCAGACTTGTCTTTATTCACAGATTTTGTAGGCTATAGAAGCAGTATTTTCATCAAAGGACAGTTTTTGTAGGCTTTGTGCAATATTGCTGTTCCCCTTCCTCCAGGTCCTTGCTGATGTTTGGGCTGAATCTTACTGCAGAATAAGGAAAGACTTCCATGGAACATTTCCTGCAGGATTTGTTGGTACATACATCTTTGGCTGGAGCAGCATCCCTGTGAATTACAGCAGACATCTTGCCTTGCCTTGGCAACTCCAAACCTTTAATGCTTTACTGTGTACAGATTCCTCTATTTTAACAGCTGACACTAATCTTGGGTCAATAAAAGGGATGGTTTTCCTCAATGCTTTTCTCCTGATCATTGTTCTTTTGTTCATAAACACACAACATTTGCTGTTGCAGGAACCATGGGGTGCAATTGCTCAGATTGCCATTGAGAACTGAGGCTATTTGGTCCCTGAGTTAAGAAAACAATTAAGTATGTACTTAAGCTTAATTGACTGAGTGAAAATAAGGTGTCTGTTGGATTTCATTGAATAGTGAAGCTTAAACATGCCGATGTTCTCTTGGGTTACAGCTTTGGTTACCCTCTTGGTATAGCACAGCATTGATGGAAATAAAGGTTTCATGCACACATTTTTGCCACAAGTGATTAGGATTAAAAACACTGTGGGGAAACTCACCAACCCTCACATCCAGGCTGTGTCTCAATCATCAGTAAAGTTTGAATTAAATTGGAGTTTCCCTTATTTTTTTTTCCCTGCAGAGTCTGCACCTGCCTTGCACTCGGTGACAGAGAGAGCTAACAGGAGAATTTCACAATCTGGAATAAGCAAAGGACAAGGTGATGATGGAAAAAATTAGCTCTTTGTTTAGTAAATCATTATCACTAATGAACATGCAAGTACAACTTTCCTGATTTTTAAAAAAGACTTTTTGCAACAGCTGAGATGAAAGGGTCAAATCTCACGTAAGAAATCCTACTCCAATTTTGCTGCTAATAATGGAAAAAGCAACTGAATATCTAGATTCAGCAAAACCACAAAAACAGTCAGTTAATGAGTAATTTCTTTTAACTGGGTGTTTATACTAAATAGCTTGGAATTGTGATAATTATAATTTGCACTTGTATTTTATTTTTCATCATTTTTTTCAATGTTCTTTGTAAACAATATAATAAATCTTTCCAAAGTGAAGCTCAGCTTCCACCTGAGTGGTGATTTTGGATTTTTTTCTTTCCCAGCATATATTTAGCTGGAGAAGTAAAAATATGAATGCACAAGTGGAATTTGAACACACATTGATTTGTTGATATGCAGATACCTGATTGCCTTTGAACCCTAGAAAATTGAACCCTAGAACCTCAAAATCAAAATAATTCAGCAGACATCTGCTTCAGCAATGTCAGTCAGGACACTTCACTTTAAAAGAAAAACTTGATCAGCAGTAATTCCGATTTCTAAACCTTTCCCAGCTGGAATTCTGTCAAGATTGAAGTTTAAAAAAAAAAGTTTCTCTTAAAGTGTGTTAAATAGCACCTGACAAAAATAGAAACTTACTAATTCAAAGTAACAGGTTCATTAATGAAGGATCACTAATTGCTCTCATTTCACATTAATTATGGTAAGATATTTAGTCTAATGACCTTTGATTACTAGGTCTTTGTGGAGAAAACTGAAACCTTATTAACTTTCCTCCTCCTTCCCACATAAAATAAAAGAAATTAACATAGTTCTGAATCCACCCAATTTTTACCAGGGGTATTTTAGGAAAACACCTTCCTGTTAGCTCTCTTCAGCTAAGGATCAACATTCTTGAGGGACACACTCATTCTTTTTTTTAGCCTCTCAAATCTTCCTGGAAAGGTAATTTTTTCTTCTTGTGTTTTCTGTCTGTCAGCAGAATGTATCCAAAGTCGATAATGAAAACATTTGTGGATGTTTCTTTTCATAACTAATTTTTTTTATGCTATTTTCATTGTAGTGTGCCTCAACAAATCCATCACACTTTCAGCATCATTTTTTTTCCTTGCCAGTGCCTGTCTCTATTCCCTCATCAGTCAAAATTGCCTTGAATTTATATACCAAGGTCCTCTTTTAAACTTTACCTTCTCCTACATGCAGATCTTGTATTTGTTGCTGATTTTTCCATTGTTGACAGCCAAAAAAAGGCTATAGAGTTCAGTTATTAATTCAGTGCAGATCTGAAAGTGAATCACTAAATATTGCATTTTTAATGGTATAAAGCCTGACATTTTCAGGCTGATTAGGTCTTAAATCCTTTTGCTTCTTACTGCCTCTTCACTGCTGTGTCTTGACCAACGATTGGGATCAATCAGCTTCAAAATAACTTTCACCTTCCCTGCTTGGTCTGGCACATCTGCACAGCCCATGCAGCTCCCTGATATGTTTGGGTTGTTGCAAACAGATGATTGATTTATTCACTCTTGTCTTCTCTGACAGCAAGAAACTCAGCTATGCCAAACTCCAGTCATGAGCTGCAAATCCAGCCTTGCTTCCTAAGGGAAGGGGTCTTAAAACAGCACCCACAGCCACCATGGGAGCAGGGTTCTGTGGAGAATGTCTGAGCAGGAAGAGCTATTTGTGGCACAGTTTCCAAACCCCTGTTGAGGTCTGCTCATCCTTGGTGGGACCTGCTCTTGGTGCAGGAGCAGTGGAAGCCTTTGGTGAGCAGTCTTGGAGCCCCAGCAGCTGAGGGACAGCAGGTGTCTAATGGCAGCAGGGGTTTATGTTCTTCCTGTGGCATCTCGCACCTCAGCCTGCATTAAAAACCTCACTCAGCTCTTGTTTTATAGGTGGATATACTTGTACAACAATAACATAAAGCTGCAGTGCTGAAGATCACAGAAATGTGACACCTAACGCTGTAGAAAGGAAAAAAAAATCTGCATTTATCCACATATGCAGAGTACTTTCATGTATTTAAGGGATTAAAAAAAAACTTCCCTCAATTCCATCTGTGACCTCTCAACATTTGTTTAGCATCCATTTTACTGGTGTAGTAAAGTAAAAGGCAACTCACTCTTTTGGCAGAAATTAAATTTAACAGTTGCTTTATTATGGCTGGTTTAGGTGGAGAAGGTCTCTCCTGAAAGTTTTAAGACATTCTGCAAATAGTCCCAGTACAGAGCTCAGATAAACAAAGCGTTCCTGAAAGGAAAAGCAAATGCAGGGGTTGTTTCTGGCAGCATTATCCCATGTGCTGCATTACCCTGTGTGCTGCAAGGGCTGCTCCTCCCCGAGGTTACAGCTGAGGATGTTACAGAGGAAGCACGGAAGGAAGGTGTGAGAGAGGGATTATGCTTCTATTGTTAGCACACAGCATTTCCAGGCATTATTAAATATAATTTATTTTTTTTTTCCTTTTGTTCTCAGCAATTTCCAGATGAGATGAGTATCTCTTCTTTATGAGGGCTCACTAGGAGTGCTGCCTTACAATCTTGCCCATGGCTGTTTCAGTGCTATATAAATAACCATGTAACACAAGGTATTCAACCCAGAACTGCAAGTCATTGAGAGCTTTATAAATCCAGTTCATTTTACATTTAAAAGGCTTGGTGAAAGAAATTAAGTTTCTTAAAAAGCAGGCACTGGCCCAGCAGTTTGGCTGAGCAGGACAAACAGCAGGGAGCCACATTTCAGCTGTTTAATTAGAGGCTCAGACCTGGAGTCTGGTACCAAGTATAATTCCTGTGATTCACCAAGCACTATTGGTGCTGCTACACCTCAGGAAATGCACTGGGTAAGTTTGAAACACTACCAAAACCAGGCCTCTGAAATGGAGGAATTTGCTAAAATCACTTTTTAGGTGATGGTGCCCCATCCCCTGAAAGTGTTCCAGGTCTGGCTGGTGGGGTTTAGAGCAACCTGGTCCAGTGGAAGGTGTCTCTGCCCACGGTAAAACAAAAAAAAAAGGATAATTTATAAACAACTCATTACAAAATGCACTGGTGGGAGTGATTGATGCTGATTTCTGTTCATCCCTTTAGACTGCAGCAGCTTTGTCAGGTTTCTCCAGGTGGCTGTGGAATTGACACTGTTTTAAATCTGTAAAAGTCCTGAGATGGCTTTTGGGTGGATTTCTGAAGCAGAAAAACGAATCCTTGATCTTATGCATGTACACATCTCAAGTGTCCCTTAGACAGCTCTCTGAGGACAACCTGCATCTGCTTCAGCTCACTAGAAATGCAAACTAAACTCTGTTTAAGTGAGTTTGTTAGTTAGTAAAGATGAAAAAAGACATTTGCAGAGACAGCCAGGCAATAACCCTGTCCCAGTTGTTAATGCAGCTCCAACCCAGCACTCAGTGTTTCTGCAGCCCCATTCGACTCCAGGAATGAGAGGAATGGGACCATAAAAGGGAGAAAATCAGGTCAGAAAAGCTGGAAGGGAGAACAGTGAGGAAGTAAAGAGCTACCAGGAAAAAGTCCCTCCAGAAAACCACAGGGATGAGTGTAAGATGATGCTTGTACACTATATAAACCAAGGATTTTTTGCTCTGAACTTGACCCTCTCAACAAAGAGCCCTGTTGAGTTCCACAATGAGCTCACTGAGCTCTCACACCTGGCCATGATGAAGCAGAAATTGAGTATTTCTCTAGAGCATCTACACACAAATTTCAAGGACTATAAATGCTGTGGAAGCTCCATCTCTGTATTCCCACCAAATAAAATTTCTTCCAACAAAACTCTGTGAGAGTTGGAGTAAAGTGTCTATTTTTATGTCATAGCATACAAATTGAAAATACAGCTCCACATATGCTCCAGAAGGCAGTTAGTTGAACCAGAGCTGGAAAAATTTATATATATATATATATATTTATATATATATTTTCTGCAAAGATCATAATGGAAATTCAAATTCTATTTAGCTATTTCCAAGCTGATTTTATAGACACTTGTCACTCATTTTCCTACCTATTTTTATAGGTATTAATATATTATATATATATATATATAAAATATATTTATATATATATTTATATGTATATTATATTATTGATAAAATGTTTTCTTTGGTCTAAATTTAACTGTTTCAGTTGTGCTCTTTAGAATTATAGGGGTTTGTTCTACTTTTTAAATTATTCTGGATAACTGCTTTGGAGAAAGATGTAGGCAACAACATATTACACCCCCTTACAGTTTTCTCAGATAATTACAATATCCATATTTTGATTTAAAAGCAAATAATCCTGTCTAACAGTCAAAGCCAGACAAACCTGTGGATTCATTTCAGTCAGCCACTGTGAGTCTTAGACAGGAGGGACATTTTGTAGTTCTCTGAAAATATCAAATTTTAAAAAGCATTTCAATAAGGAAATAAGTGTGTGACTTCTTTTTATATCATTTATAAAGAAAATAAGCCGAAGAAAAATGGTTTTTATTATCTCACTTTGCTTTGGCAGTGACATTATGGGAGGAGGGCACAGCTGCCATTTATGAAAAAAACAACCTCCAATAACACATTTTATGGGTTTTGATTTTAGACCCTCATCCATGAGCATACATAATGTTTTGAGGTATCATTTTTTTACACCAATAAAAAACCTGATGTAAGATTTTATGTACGGCATTTTGTCACATGAATGGTGAAATGTTAAAATAAGATCAGCTGAAACATTTACCACATACTTCATTATCTCATGTGAAATGAATATCTGGATAATTGGCAAAGCAAAATCCCTGTGACAAGGATTTATGAATTCAATAAAATTACCTTCTGCAACAGGAATTTCTGTGAGACTGAGATTTTCTTTCTGCTGAAAAACATGAGGAGTTATGAAGTGTATCCTAAGAATTTTCTTTCAAGAATAAACCTTATTTTCTATTCTGTGTTTAACACAGAAACTCTCTTCCCCTCCTCTCTTGATTTCCAGGTTATTAATATCTAATTTAAAATAACCTTAAAATGTCAAATCCAACTTCTCTGTCAGTTCTTGAATCGGCCTCTTTTGCATATCAAATAATTAGTGCCCCTGTTTGATAGAACTTTTACCCTTTGTTAGCAAATGCAAAATTATCAAAGGGGACTGCACCTACTGGAGTCTGTTCCCATAATTCCAACATAAATGTTCTGATTATCTCTTTCTGATATGTGTCTTTTAACTGGAGAGAGAAGGGGATTTAAAGGGTAAAGAAAAGTGTAAAAATTAGGCTTACTCCACAGAAACATGGGGAAGGTTGGCATGGATATTTCAGAGAAAATACACATCTAGCACAGTCTTCCCATGGGACCTCAGGAAAGTCAATTTATCACTCCATTTTCAGCTTTAAAATAAAATAATAACGTTTTCTTCCTCTTGACATTTATTGGGAAGCTTAGTACTAGATGTACTAATCTATGAATTATGAATGTTGAATACAGTTTTACACATTATCTAATCATCTGACATTTTCCGTCTGATCTTAAAATATTGAACTATTTTAGCTCTGGCCACTAAAATGGCACAGCTTTCAATGAGAGGCAAACACTGGGAGAGCAGCCTGTTATTTCAGGTGTGCAGCTGCCTCTCTGCTGCTGCTTCTGCTCCTCCTGTGGTCCCCAGCTCATGATGAGGGACTTGACACTGATCTCATGGCCGTGCTCATGCAGTTCATTTTCCCTGCTCACAGACAATCCACCTGGCTGTGAGTGACACTGAACTCCTCATCCCAAGGACAGGACAGCATTTACACTTCCCAAGTTTATGCCACATTTACTCTCCAGCTGCTCCTTATAGGAATTTTTCTCTGAATGCCACCAGGCCAAGTCTTACAGTTGCTTTTTTTCTCACTGCATTTACAAAAATGTTACCCTTGTCTCACACTATAGCATGAGCAAGAGTCCTTCAGCTTAGCACGAATTAAATTTAGGTACAGGACACAATAGTGGCACTGTAGAAATAATCATAGAGAGAAAGGGAAGGGTATTATTTACTCCTCGCAAGTTTTTCCTAACATAATGCATCTCTGAAACCCAGAGGTCATTTATTGTGAGCGTAACAAATACATTTGTATCCACCAAGGGCAATAAATATTGCAAATTAAGTTGAATAATGACTGTACTGTCGATTTCATTTCTACATGAGAGGCACACATGGGACTTAAGTCAGTATTTATAAGGCAATATATGGTATGAGCCTCATTCAAAGTTAGAATTGCAGAAATGTCACAAGCACCCAAATTTACTGTTACTGCCTGAGGAACAAGTGGAAAAACAAAATCATTGCAAACAGCCAATGTGTATGGAATTTATAATGAATATCTTTATCACAAACGTGTTTTTTTCAAGTTATGTTTTTTTTTTCCTTGTGAGAAGATCTTGGCACCGAAAGGGCTGAAGGAGAAAAGTGATACAGAGCAGCAATTACAGGAGAAGTGCTGCTTGCCATGTGTTTAACTGGATTGATTGTTTCAAATGTTCTCTAGCTTGCACAAACCTTCCAAACATTTCCAGAAGTAACAACCAGGGAGTCAAAAATAGAATCACAACTTGTGGTGGAGAATGGATGACAGGAGGGGAAAACAGGCACTTGTTGCCATGCATAAGCATAAATAACTGCAATTTAAAATGAGTTCTGTGCTGCTGGCATGTATACAACTGAGCAAACAATGTATACAACTGAGTTTCCAAGACTTTTGGGGATGCAAATGGAGCACATAAAATATATAGCTCTGCTGTTCTGACCAGCTACTTCTGTGAAGTGGAACTGTGACAGGAGTTTGACTCTAGGTTCTTGTGGGATACAGAGGGAGATGAAAGAGAATGAACAAACAACCACTGCGGGTGGTGTAATAGCAAATTAAATTAACTGTGGAGATAAGAGTGTGACAATAAAATATTAACAAAAAATAGAGGAAGTTAGACTTTTAAAAAATATCTAGTGATCTTATTTATCACAACAGACAAAGCCGGGAGTCACTGCATATTCTTCAGTCTGCATTTCTGTAGGCTACCAAATCCATAAATAAATACTTAGATTTTTAGATTCTCAACAAAGTATGCAAGGATACTAAACAGGGGCTAAGGTTCCTTAATTGGGTAGTTCTTGGTTTAGCAAGTTAAAAGCTATTTTCTGCTCACCTGATTTCCACACCCAGAGCTTTAGCAGTTCTTTGAGGACCACAGATGTCCAGCATAAACTGTGATTATCTCCTGCTGGAGCCCAGCACTCTTCCAAAAGCAGATCTGTCTGTGCTTGGATAGCAGCACTGAGGCAGCAGGAACCTGAAAATAGCCTTTAAATTTTCTTTTTTTTAATTTGATAGTATTTACCCTTTACTAAATTTTTGTTCTGATAATGTCTTTCAAAAAAGAAAGAAATCTTCAGGTCCATGACAGCAGATTACTTACAGTGTTAGAAACACAGTTTTCAATAACAACCCATACTATGAAGTTGGCATTAATGTTGTCCTTCCTAAAGCCTGAATTATTTTTATACCTGGACCAAGGTATCTTGTTCTGGCTTTGTGAATCTTTGCCTACCTGAAAAGTACACTTTTCAACTCAAGACTATTTTTAGCAGGTTTTTAACTCATCCCTGCCTCTGACTCTTTCTGTGCCCTAAAGCAGGGACACCAGAACTCTTTTTTCTCCACAAAGCAATGGGTGTTGTGTGTCCATTCCCCTGGCAAGTTACAGGAGACTTCCCTTTCAGGGGGACTTTATTTTGTTTGGATTAGATTGGATTAAAGTAAAATGGAATGGATGTTTTAGAATGTATAAATGCAGACCTGTGTTTATGTACCTACATGTGTACATATATAATATATCTATATAATCTGTCTAGAGAGTGACAACTCTCCATATATGCCTATACCCAAATATATATATATTAATTTTATATATATGAATATTTATATCTCTGGATAATAGCCTTTGCTTGAAGTATTCTGGGTCATACAGAAAAGTGAGAGAACATTTATTAAAGACATTCTCTTGAGCAGCTCTGGTTATCAAGTCTTGTCAGAATTTCAGTGCTTTCCCAGCCATACAGGCATGTGCAGTCAATCTTCTTGGAAGCCAAAGTGTGAGAGTTAATGAAATTTGACAACTGATTGATGTCAGATGCAGCATTGAATTTGGAAACCCAATTACCTCCTTCCCTTTCAAAGCAGAGGTCATTCCAGTCAACATGACTCTACTGACATGCTCTGCAATTCAATCTGAGAGGTTGCACGAGCTTCTGCTCTTCAGAAAATTCAGACATAAAAGGGAGCAAAATTTCCAGATGAGGCTGGCACACATTGACTAATGGCCAGTCACAGGAGCCAGGTGGAAAGACGAAGACACCCTTCCTGCACACAGACAGAGATTATTTCTCTTTGTTACCTGGATATCTGTAGTTGAAGGTGCAAACACAGTACTTTGCCAGTGCCTCGGTTTCTTTACTCCATAACTTTTTTCCCAGTGGTAAATCTTTTTTGTCCATAATTTTATTGGTTCACGCAGGTTTTCACACTAAAGGTTTGGGGAATTACAGCTCTACACTACATTTCATGCACTGAAGATGATACAACTTTGGTAGAGCAGAGACAAATTGCACCAGAAGAAAATCCAGCCAATTACTTTTGAGCTTTAACAACCAGATTCCCAATCTCCTACTCGGTTCATTAGGCTCTTATGGTCTAAAATTGGAACTGCTGGGACTTGTGCAAGCAGAAATCTGTTGAGATCAGGTGGGCAGAAGTTATCATCTCTGTGCTTTCTCCATTCTTTAACCTATCAGCGAGGAACAAATGAATGTGGATCTTGGCAGCTGTTCTGGATTTGGTTTTTAGCAATCAGGTGCTCTTTAAAGACATTATAATATTAATATTTACTAAAGAATTTTTTGGGGGGACTGCAGAATAGTTCCCATATTTCCTTAAAGGGAAATAAGAAGAAATAGGAGATTGACCAGGCTGGTGGCAGAGAAGGACCACAACCATCACAGTTATCATCCCAGGTTTCTGCAGGATGCTTGAGGCAGTAAATCAGAGCACTGGGGTTTTATTGCAAGCACTTTGAAGCACTGTCTGTATGAAGAAAGTAAAAGCAAAACAGGTCAGCAGTTCACTGTCAGGCCTGATTCTCCTTCTCACCCACCAATATAAATCAGGATCACTCTGGGGGAGGATTTACTGATGTTTTATGTTTCTTATGTATGGAAGACATGATTAGGCAGTGTACACCCTCTTTTGAATTGACATTGCTATAATTAATTATCAAGTGAAACCAATAACCTGGGAGAAAGTGATACAGCCCTTTTATCTCATCATTTGTTAATGGTGTTAAATAATTGGCAAAGAGTATCTACCTGCTCTTTGATAAATATGTACTATAGCTAATTAACAAGGTAAAACAGAGTGTCCCACACACACCTGGCCTTCAACCTCACATGTCCAATGCAATAATCCTTTCATTCCTTGAAAAAACCCTCTAAAAAATCCCAAGGTTCAGGTCATCTCTCTGGATTCTGAAGGTCCTCTCCAAATAAGTACTAAAGTAGATCTACAGTTTCAGGGGAATTAATTTTAAACTGGTCATGTTATTTGCAAAAACATCATTTCTGCAATTTTCTCTAAGCTTTTAGATCAGCATTAAAAGTTTAGGATTAGTAAAGTCTGTTCTTTGAAAAACACATATAAAAAAATAAAAAGGAACCATCAACGACTTACCTCTGGGTTTGCAGCAGTATCAGCAGTTTTTGCAGGACAAAATACAATTTTAAGAACTCAGAATCTTCTTTTTGCTGGGATTTTAAAATTTCACCTCATTCCAAAATGTCATTTTTCATTTAAACCACTACCTTGAGGGCCTGAAAAAGGACAAATTTATTCCTTTTTAAGCAGAGTTTAAAATTTGAATATACTGCTTCTCTTAGAATATGTAAAGGCTTAACTAGATGGCATAATCTACCCTTCCCTTCTATGAAAAAAAAAAATAAAAATTTGAACAGAATTACATTACTCCAAGCCTCCTTTGTGCTCTACACATATTACTGATATAATTTTCTGCCAGAGATATTAATCATTCTGAGAAATTTATCTCTTGGAAAGCTCCAGTTACAGCAGCCCAAATTGCATTTTCCAAGATTAAATGAGGAACTAGCTTTCTCCCTGGTTAGGCTGCACAATTTGCATGTCAAGTGAGATTATCTTCAAGATTTCACAGTTACCCAGCTCATCTCAGCTTGCTGCAGGTGATGTCAAAGTTTTACTTTTTCACACTATGCAGCATCTGAAGCAAGACAGCAAACACTAAAAGCCCATCCAATACAACTGTGACAAATCTTTTTGTTGTCTGGCTTACTCTTATAAAAGACAAAACTTGCCAGGGATGACTTCTCATAAAAAATGAACGTCCCTAGAGATAATTTTCATGAATGCAGAAATTATGTTAAACTGGAACCATACTGATTGGTTTGTATTTTCCTCCTTTATTTGCACCAGCTAGGGATGCTTTGCCCTCCAATGATGCACAGCTGTTAAAATGGTCTCAGCAGGGTTTCTTTTGCCTTTGTTAGATTTTTCTCTGCTAGCAAAAAAATAAATAACAAAGATAACTTTGTTGCTTTCTCTTCTCCTCCCCCAGCTTGCTCAGGCAAAGGCCTGGAAGTCTGATTGGAGCTTGAAAACAAAATATAAAGGTGGTATCTACAGCTGGGTGAAGATTTTACAGCGAAGTATTTCCTGAGCAGCAAGTGTCAGCTCATAAACAGAAACACTGCAGCAGTTTGCCAGATTTAGTGAAGCTTCATTTGGGGAAAGAACAGTTCTTGCAGGGCTTCAGCAAGGAGGAACCAGCAGAACAGAGCTGTGCTGATGGGAACTGAGCACGACAGACAGGGAAGGAGAAGATGACAAGAAGGGAAAAAAGAGATAAACTATCTTTAGGAAAGGGGCAAAGGTGGGAGCACTGTTAAAAGTCTGCAAGAAACTGGCAAGGCAATGTCTGTGTGGGAAGTATAAACGCTGGGACACAGTGGGATGGAGCTGTGCTCTGCTTCTGAGCCCCACTCATGAAGTCTCAGAATCACAGAACAGTTTGGGTTGGAGGGGAACTTCAGAAGTCATCCAGTTCCAACCCCCCTGCTGTGGGCAGAGACACCTTGCACTGGATCACATTGCTCAAAGCCCCATCCAGCCTGACCTGGAACACCAGTTCATCCACAGCATTTCTCTTACTCTCAGCTGAACACAAATGTATTTTCTGCCAGCTGTGACTGTACAAGATTCAAAAAGATGTCTCAGCAGCATCCATTGCTTTTCTTTATTTCCATTAATTTATTTTCACTTCCCAACATGAAATGATGAAGAAGCAGGGGCAGGGCTGATCTGGAAGCAGCAGGGTTTGGCAGGACAGTGTCAGGATGTCACACTCTGCTCGAGGACTGTACTCCCACCAGCAGAGTGGCTCTGGCTGCTCACGGTCCCCTGTGCCTTCCCAAGTGGCTCCACTCTTAGTATAGAAAATCAAAATAATGGTGCTATTTTCCTGGCTTCTCATGCTCTTTCTTGTGCACTCAGAATTGGAAAAAAAAATCCCAGCATAATGCAATATATGGGCAGATTAGCCATGGGATCTGTTTCCCCTAATGTAATTTTTATTACTTTGAAAAGTCTTCTTTCATATCACTCAAGCAATGTAATTACACCATTTCCTTATGCACATGGATGTTCCTTAACAACATTATTTTGTTTTCTTTGTAGCTGAGGCTCTTTCAAGATCAAAAAGAATTTAAGTGCAATTAGGTCAAACAAGAATTGGAGCACAGAAACCCAGCAAAGCCTCTCCAAAAAGCAAAGAAATACAAGGCAAATGATGCAGTGGGCCAGATCCCCATGTGCTTTTCTGCACTGAACCCAAAACTTGTACAAGATGCTGCTTGATGTCATTGAAAATGTGAGTGAAAATGTGTGGCTCAGACCCTGTGTGGTCCCAAAGAGAAGATTTATTCAGCCTAACCTAGGTGGGATTTTTTTAAGCATTCTATTTTTCCATGAGCTACATCAAGGAGTAAATTTACTTCTCAGCCTGCCCTCACTCTCATAAAAATGAGAGACCAATTTGAGAGAGTCCTACATACACTGAAAACATGTTAAATGTCAGATAAGAAAAAATACTCTTCTTGGGGGTTTGCTTAAAATACTCTCCTTGTAGGGTTTGCTTTTTTTTACCTTGCATTAAAATTATTATTATTTTAAAATATCCAGTTGTATTATAGTTATACATTATATTATTTTAATGTATTATATTATATTATATTATATTATATTATATTATATTATATTATATTATATTATATTATATTATATTATATTATATT